>NW_028322325.1:0-61432 GCF_041381405.1 Jatropha curcas
TTAATGCTATCTAGAGTCTTTTAATCCAAGGATTTAAATTAAAAGATTTTGTGTCTGACTGGGTCAGAGCCGCGTCACGCAGCTATGCAGGTGTGTGACGGCACTATAGCTGCGTCACGCAGCTCTGATGCAATTCAGATTTGCATGTCGTCGTCAAGAATGATGACATGGCATTTTTCATGCTAACGACACGTAGTTATGGTACAACAAGTGAGCTGCGTCACGCGACTGACTAGATCCGTCACGCAGCTATGCTCTGTTGCCCTACTTCTATAAATAGATCTTTTTCTCACGTTTGAGACAATTTCGGAAAACGTTTTGAAAACCCTAAAAACATATTGTGCAGCTACATTTTCCTCTAGAAGCTTTTTTGAGTTCGTTTGAAGGAAAATTGCTATTAGATATCAATTTTAGGTGAACTAAACCGAAAAAAGAGAGAAAATCAAGGAGCGAACATTTAAATCCTTATTGCCGAAGCTTCTGGATCGTCTTAACCATCGTTCGTTAAGGCATTAAGCCATATACAATCCTCAATCTGAGGATTAGGTAATTCCTTTGCACTTTTTGATACTTTTATTCATTGATTATTTATTCTATTATTGTTTTAGTAGTTTGATTTTATTTAAATTGTATTCTGTTCGTTTTTGGTCATTCGAGGTTGTCTTAAAGTATATTTAAATAAAAAATGCTCTAAACAAATAATTTAGAATAGGACTTGGACCAAGCAGCTACGTCACGCAGCCAGTAGATCCGTAACGGATCTGGCAGATGCATGACAGAGATGTTCATGTCCAAAATATCGTTTCTTTACCCAGATTAGTTGCGTCACGCAACTACTAGATCCGTAACGGATCTGACGGATGTGTGACGGAACTGTTCATGTCAAAAATTTGTATTTTTCATGCCCAGTATTCTGTTTTCCAGATTATGAACAGTTAGGTCACGGAATAGTAGCTGCGTGACGCAACTGTTCTTCAAAGACCAGCTGCGTGACACGACTGTTCTAGGGTTCCAGAAATAATTTTTGTCCTAAAAAAAAAATAATAAATTTTGTACAAAATAAAATTTAATTTTTCCAATAAATTCGAAAATGACCAATTATGAACAGATTGCAATTTAATTAAGTTTAGAATATTAAAATGTAATTATGCATGATTTTGGTTTTGGGTTTATGGTTGAATTTAAATCGGGTAGAATGTATTTTTAGGTTCGGTTTGTAGCCCGCCTTGAACCATAAGGCAAGAGGGGTCTTTTATTTATTTGGTTTAATTGTTTTGGTTTGAATGGTTTGAATAATTTTAAATGCGATAATTAGATTTGATTGGGATTAAATAATTTTCCATATAAGAACTCGAATCGATTCATTCGGGTTGGGTTTAAGTAAATAATAATTTGGCTTTTCTAACTAAAATAAATTAGAAACTGTAGGTTAAAAGAGGCCGGTTTTTTCGGGCGTCGGCTTCCAACGGGCCGGTGTACCCAATTCCCTTACCCAGAATTGCATTAGTGCGCCTGACCAGTTTTCTAAATAATTTGGCCTTGAATAAAGTCGGGTTTAAATGGAGTCATTTTTTTTTAAAATTAAAAACAGTTCCATTGCCGAAATAATGGGTGGTGACTCAAAAAATGTTTTATAAGATCGATTTATCGGCATTGTATCAAATAAAATGTTTGTCACCACTGTTCATCATAAGATCATTTTCCATCAAAAATAAAAGAGACGTTTTTCGGGTCACTCGGGGGCGTACGAAAACAGATTGGCGACTTCACTGGGGAAAGCATCCACTAATCCCCGGTTATTTTTATAATTAGTCGGATGCAATTAGGAATTAACTCTAAACCTACGTTTTCTAAAATTGAAAATAAAATTGGTTAGAAAGCCGTCGGAAAATTCTTTAATCGTCCTTGTTTGTTTTTTGCTTTCCTTTATTTTTCTCTAAGTTCTTGCATCCATACTGCATTTCTTTCTTCTCACCATTTTCTACCCTAATTATCCCTCGGTATCATTGTTAACTTCGGAGGTGGATCCAGACTAAACCTTGTGTTTTAGGCACATCCACCCGAGAATTAACAATTTTACCAACTGCAAGCCTAGTACCTTAAAAGGTGCGTCAAAAGGAGTAGGCCCATGTGAAAGCCCGAATCCTGTTTGCGGAACTCGGACTTTGTAAGCCCAATGGACAAAAGCCCATGCATGTAGTTGAAAGCCTTAGTCACTTCCACATAAGGAAACCTGAGTTTGTTTGCTGTTGTTCTGTTGCATTCATTCCGAGAGTTTGTATCGCCAATCTCAAAACCCCCTGCTGGTTGTCAAGATTAGACCAAATCCTAGGAAACGGATGTCGGAATTTCTACCAACAGAGCTCGTGTGTGGGAGATAAGGTTGGAAGGCATGCATTTCCCATCTCCCGTTTCCCTGCGTGTTATAAATTGTTCATATGCTATGACATTCATGCATCACGTGATACTTTTTTTTCAGCCATGCATTAATAAGGGCTAATTTTCGGTATGGACGTTTGATCTTGATTTTGAGACTGGACCTCTAATTTGTTTTGAATAACATAATGCAATCATTTATAGTGAATTGATACCCAAAAGAAAAGGGAGTTATAAGGGGGTTGCAATTCCTTTGTATTTTCACATTTCTTGCATTATCTGAAAGTAAGCGTGAGATTGCAAAAAAATTTTGTAATTAATCACAATAAGATCCTACTTGGGACCATCTGTTCCAAGGCAAAAATTAAGGACACTGAAAACAAAAAAATAAAAAATATCCCGCTTGGAAATTCTTTCATTCCAAGGTAAAAATTAGGGACTTGAGAGAAAATGGCCGACTGTAAAATCCAAAAGGAACGGTCGACGACGGATAATGCCGGAAATGTTTAAGTACAAAGTAAATTATTGCTATGTTATTCATGCCGAATTTGAGGTCCAGTCATCGAAAATGAGATCTTATTTCCATACCGGTTATTGGCACATTAGATTTGCATTCTTCATCCTATGTGCTTATATTCTTCATACATACATGCAGAACCTCCTTTAACTCAGGTCCTTTTATCTGTCAGCCAAAATTGATCCGTCCTGGGAAACACTCACTTCGAGAGTTTGGCGCCGACAGCCTGGTCAACGTCTGGTCAGAGTGTCCCCAATCCTCGAGCGTGCTCCGGTTAGTGCTGTGGTCAGTTCAAGTTTGTCTGATTCGGTTCCTGATTTAGATCCGGTTATAGTTGAGATGGCTGACAATACCGTGAATGAGACTGGTTTTTCTCCAGCCCAGTTAAGAGCCATAACTGATATAATAGCCACTGCTTTGGCTCAAGAGAGGGCACAGAATCAGGTTCCCCCTTCTTCAAGTAATCAAACGTTTTCCCCTGTAGTTGAGGAAAGAGAGGCTGCCGAACCCGCTTTGGGTAATCAAGCATCAGTTGATAATGCTAGTCCGGCTGAGAATGACCTGATTAAGCAGTTGGCAAAACTGAAGGATAAGGTGGAGAAAATGTCTATTTCGAATGAAAAGGATCCAGTCACGAATTTCCATGTGGCTGAGTATGTCCTGAAGCCCACAAGTTCTACTTCTTCCAAGACCTTCAACATACCTTATTTGAAGGAGATAATGACCCCAGGTCCCATTTGTCTGAGTTCATTCGTGTTGCCCAAATGAACTGGTATGATGAGGAGGATGTGTTACGGGCATTTCCTTAGACGCTGCACAAGAGCTACAGGAGATGGTATGATGGTTTGGAGATGGAGATACAGAGAGATTGGGTCAAGCTTCAGACTGCCTTTCTCAAGCATTTTAAAACTGATGACAGTGATGAGTTTGGTCTTCGTGATTTGGAGAGCTTAAGGCAAGGGAAGGATGAAAGCTTCTCTGATTAGTACAGAAGATGGAGGACAAAGTTGTTCATGGTCCAGATAAGGCCAAAGGATCAAGAGCTAATCAGGATTTTTTGTCGAAGTCTGTTGCCTTACTTCAAGGAGAGGATGCTGGCTCAACCTCTCACCGAATTTTCTCTGGTACAAAGGGCTGGATTGAATATTGAAGAGCTGTACAAAGAAGAGAAGAAGAAAAGCCGGGGGTTTGGTAATTACCGGTCTTCCTATGGTGAACAAAATAGAAATGCTGATAATGCTGCTACAAACCAGTCGGGGAGTAGCAATATAGTTGGAGCTGTCAATGAGAGAATGAGAAGGGAATTCACTGATCTAGGTAGACCTTTAAGCACGGTTATGAGGTCCTGCATCAAGAATGGTGTGCTGTCAAAATTACCAGTTGATCCATCTAGACCTATTCGAGGTAGGTTTGTGGACCGAGGTTGTGAGTACCATCAATGCAAAGGCCATTCTACTGATGATTGCTTCAGGCTCAGACATGATATACAAGATTTGATAGATAGTGGGAAGATCACCAAGCCTTCTTAGCGTAATAAGCCGAGCATACGGAATAATCCTTTGTCGCAGTACCAGTATAACTATCCATCTCACCAGTCTCAAACAGGTGGATCAGTTAACGCGATTGGAAGTGGTTCGCCGGAAGAGTTGGTATTGGCAGAGGCGGATTTGGAAGAGAGAATTTGTGCTATGTCAAACATTCGAGATGACTGTGGTAGAGGAAGCTGAGAGGAAGATGCTGGAGATGTTAAAGCGCACAGAGAAGAAAGAAAAAGCTGCCCCAGAGATCGAGGATGCTTCTAGTGCTAATGAAGTAATATAAGCCATTACAGATAGCTGTGATGAATGTATCGAGCAATCTCTTAATCCTGTTTTTTGTTTTTCTGAATGTTGTTTTGAGAACGATTTGGATGGATTCCCTTTACTATTTCAATCAATGGAAGTGAATTTTGATTACTAATTTTCTTATTTCTCCTGATTGTTATGTTCATGGCATTGATTATACCACACGCATATTTGGCATAAATGCATTGCATCATTTTGCATTTAACCTAAGCACTGCCGAAAATCCCAAAATAATCGAAATCGGATCAGACTTTAAGCTTAAGCTTAGAAAGGATCTCCAAGAATGTCTTAAGTGGAATTCAGAAGTCTTCGTCCGGAGTTATGCTGATATGCCGGGGATCAATAAGGCAATTGCAGAGCATGTCATCCTTACCGATCCGAATATCCAACCAGTAAAGCAGAAAAGAAGACGGGTCAGACCAGAGTGGCAAGACAAGATGAAGGCTGAGGTTCAGAAGTGGCCAGATGCAGGTTTCTTAGAGGTAGTATGTTACCCTGAGTGGTTAGTAAACACAGTCCCTGTGCTCAAGAAGGATGGGAGACTAAGAGTCTGTGTCGACTACAGAGATTTAAACAAAGCCTCGCCCAAAGATGACTTCCCACTTCCACATATAGATGTTTTGATCAGCGGTGCTGTAGGAATGGGATGTTATTCCATTAAAAAAATGAATGATAAAAAAAAATGAAATGAATGAAAAAAAATGATGATAAAAAAAAGAAGGAAGGAGAAGGATCGCTCGTAAGCGGGTACACCCAAGGGCTTTGAAAAATAGAGATTTAGTGTTGGTCAGACTGTTAGATCACGAATCCCAGAGTCATCCTGGAGGGAAATTCAGACCCAACTGGCATGGACCGTTCAGAATTCAGAAGCTATTGGCCAAGGGTGCTGCTGGATTGGTCACTAAGGAAGGGAAGCCTTTTAATAGGATCGTTAATCAAGACCAGATGAAAAGATTCTATGGCTGAGATGAAGATTTCGATTATAAAAAAAAGAGAAAAAAGGGCTAGGTGGAAAACCCGAAAGGGTGACCTAGGTAAGAAATGAGCTCGTTAGGTTGAAAACCCGTAAAGGGCGGCCTAGGCAAAAGTTAGAGTTTAAAAAATAAATAAAAAAAAAGAGAAAAAGAAAGAAAAGAAGAAAAAACTTTGAGATTAACGCATGGTGCTTAGTTTAAATGCGAAATCTATGCCATGCATTTGTGACATACTTGCAATTGGTTGCTTAATGCCATAAACCTGACTAGAAGGAGAATAGGCGAATGTGTAGTTAGAATAAACGACTATTGTATTAAAAAAAAAACTGTATCATGTTGAAAGAAGTAAGATCAACAAAGAGCTTGATTTTCGGATTTTTCTTCCCTTTTGTTTCTAGGGTATGATTGTTGATTATAAGACCTTCCTCTCTGCTTATTTGCTCAGAATTTGCTCATTAGTTTTGAAGATGTTTCGCTGTTGGTCCTGCCCGGGTGTTGGATTCTTCTAGACGGCGATCAGGAGGTCAAATGCTATTTTCTCGGTGATTTCCTTGGAAGGATTGATAAAGAAAAACCATGAATAAATCCCTAGCACTTAAATAGGTTCATGCATACATGAGGAAGTTGCATATTTTATCTGTCTGAATATTGCAGGTGATAAAATGATCTCCCCATTGTTTGTCAATAATGTAAATTTCTGTCCTTAGTTAAAAAAAAAATCCACTTTAATGTGCTTTCATTTCTTAATCCGAGGGTAGGAGGCCCAAATGCTAATCCAGCAGATAATTTCAAAAGAAAAGATTTGTTGTCTCTTGCTGTCTCTAAGTGCAAAAAACAGGAATAAAGCGGTGGAAACATCCGGAGATACAACAGATGGGCATTGGGCATCCGAATAAAGCGTCCACGTCCGTCAAGAATCCATCAAAGCCCAAGTCGGCTTATTCAAGCAGTTTGGAATCGGTGTGCGGCTCGTCTACTTTCAATAATTTCACCTACTCGCCACACAGGGGGCAAAATCATCAAATACCCTCAGGTAAGTTTTTCTTTCAACACCGCATCAGGAAAAGTATAACTGAAAATTTGGGACTAGAAAAATTTAGCAATTTTTGCTAAAATTTCAAACTTTTTTGCAATGGATAAAAAGTAAAGTTTTCAAGGTTTGCTTAAAAGATAATATTTTTGGTTCCAGGATGGAATTCCAAACTGGGGGCAAAAATGAAATCTTTTGGCCTGATGCAAAATTTCAAATTTCAAAGTTTATGATTATTGATGCATGGGGGCATGTGATGCTCTAACATTTAATAAAGGCGAGATCTGTTTGTACACAGAAATTGCTCTTTCTTTTCTCTTGAAAATATTTTCAGGTCAATCGGTGATGATTTCTCAAAGCCGTTTAATCCCACCAAGCAGTGATGGTGTATTGCGAAGCTGTTTGGATCCTTTTCTTGATTAGTGATGGTGGATTGCGAAGCTGATCAGAACAAGGCGAGATCTGTTTGTACACAGAAATCGTTCTTTTTAACAGAACCCTGGACGTGGCCAGATGACCGTTGATGCTTAGAACGCTGATGTAGTCCGACTGGAGACTTCAGAACAAGGCGAGATTTGTTTGTACACAGAAATCGTTCTTTTAAATAGAACCCTGGACGTGGCCAGATGGCCGCTGATGCTTAGAACGCTGATGTAGTCCGACTGGAGCCTTCAGGACAAGGCGAGATCTGTTTGTACACAGAGATCGTTCTTTTCAATAGAACCCTGGATGTGGCCAGATGACCGCTGATGCTTAGAACACTGATGTAGTCCGACTGGAGCCTTCAGGACAAGGCGAGATCTGTTTGTACACAGAGATCGTTCTTTTCAACAGAAACCTGGACGTGGCCAGATGACCGCTGATGCTTAGAACACTGATGTAGTCCGACTGGAGCCTTCAGGTCAATTCAAATCCTTCGAGCCAATTAGACCGAGCTTTAGAGGTGACTTCAAAGTCAATTAGACCGAGCTTTGAAGATGATCACATATCCGATTGGAGCCAACAAAGCCGATTAGACTGAACTTTGTTCGTGGCCAGATGATCTCAACAGAACCTTGGACGTGGCCAGATGACTGCTGATGCTTAGAACGCTGATGTACTCCGACTGGAGCCTTCAGGTCAATTCAAACCCTCTAAAGCCGATTAAACTGAGCTGAGGAGGTGAACAACAAAGCCGATCAGACTGAGCTTTGATGTTTAGATCTTTTTCTCGATTTGTGATGATGCATTAGGAAGCGGATCGAGTCAATCCTTTTCCTGATTAATGATGGTGGATTATGAAGTTGATTCGGGCAATCAAATCAAAATCCTTCGAGCCAATCAGACTGAGCTTCGGAGGTATCTTCAAAACCAATCAGACCGAGTTTTGGAGATCATTACCGATCCGACTGGAGCCAACAAAGCCGATCAGACTAAGCTTTGGACGTGACCAGATGATCAAATTAATTCAAATCAAAATCCTTCGAGCCAATCAGACCGAGCTTTGGAGGTATCTTCAAAACCAATCAGACTGAGTTTTGGAGATCGTTACCGATCCGACTGGAGCCAACAAAGCCGATCAGACTAAGCTTTGGACGAGACCAGATGATCAATCAATTCAAATCAAAATCTTTCGAGCCAATCAGACCGAGCTTCGAAGGTATCTTTAAAACTAATCAGATCGAGTTTTGGAGATCGTTACTGATTCGACTGGAGCCAACAAAGCCGATCAGACTGAGCTTTGGACATGACCAGATGATCAAGACAGCTACTTCATTCGATCCAAGGTTGAAGGCGCGTCAATGGGCCACTTTAACATTAATCGTTTACACAATTAATGATAAAGTGGGGGGCAAACTGTTGACGCGTGTCTTTATGCCCCCGCCTAATCCAATGATGATACGAGGATACAGAATGATGGGTTAATGCTATCTAGAAGTCTTTTAATCCAAGGATTTAAACTAAAAAGATTTTAAGTGTCTGACTGGGTCAAAGCCGCGTCACGCAGCTATGTAGGTGCGTGACGGCACTATAGCTGCATCACGCAGCTCTGATGTAATTCAGATTTGCATGTCGTCGTCAAGAATGATGACATGCTATTTTTCATGCTAAACGACACGTAGTTGTGGTACAACAAGTGAGCTGCGTCACGCGACTAACTAGATCCGTCACGCAGCTATGCTCTGTTGCCCTACTTCTATAAATAGATCTTTTTCTCACGTTTGAGACAACTTCAGAAAACATTTTGAAAACCCTAAAAACATATTGTGCGGCTACATTTTCCTCCAGAAGTTCTTTTGAGTTCGTTTGAAGGAAAATTGCCATTAGATATCAATTTTAGGTGAACTAAATCGGAAAAAGAGAGAAGATCAAGGAGCGACCATTTAAATCCTTGTTGCCGAAGCTTCTGGATCGCCTTAACCATCGTTCGTTAAGGCATTAAAGCCATATACAATCCTCAATCTGAGGATTAGGTAATTCCTTTGCACTTTTTGATACTTTTATTCATTGATTATGTATTTTATTATTGTTTTAGTAGTTTGATCTTAATTAAATTGTATTCTGTTCGTTTTTTGGTCATTCGAGGTTGTCTTAAAGTATATTTAAATAAAAAATGCTCTAAACAAATAATTTAGAACATGACTCGGACCAGAGCAGCTGTGTCACGCAGCCAGTAGATCCGTAACGGATCTGGCAGATGCGTGACGGAGCTGTTCATGTCCAAAATATCGTTTCTTTACCCAGATTAGTTGTGTCGTTTCTTTACCCAGATTAGTTGTGTCACGCAACTACTAGATCCGTAACGGATCTGGCGGATGCGTGACGGAACTGTTCATGTCAAAAATTTGTATTTTTCATGCCCAGTATTCTGTTTTCTAGATTATGAACAGTTAGGTCACGGAACTAGTAGCTGCGTGACGCAACTGTTCTTCAAAGAACAGCTGCGTGACGCGACTGTTCTAGGGTTCCAGAGACAATTTTTGTCCCAAAAAAAAAATATAAATTTTGTACAAAATAAAATTTAATTTTTCCAATAAATTCGAAAATGACCAATTATGAACAGATTGCAATTTAATTAAGTTTAGAATATTAAAATGTAATTATGCATGATTTTGGTTTTGGGTTTATGGGTTGAATTTAAATCGGGTAGAATGTATTTTTTAGGTTCGGTTTGTAGCCCGCCTTGAACCATAAGGCAAGAGCGGGTCTTTTTTTATTTGGTTTAATTGTTTTGGTTTGAATGGTTTGAATAATTTTAAATGCGATAATTAGATTTGATTGGGACGATTAAATAATTTTCCATATAAGAACTCGGTTCGATTTATTCGGGTTGGGTTTAAGTAAATAAATAATTTGGCTTTTCTAACTAAAATAAATTAGAAACTGTAGGTTAAAAGAGGCCGATTTTTCCCGGCGTCGGCTTCCAACGGGCTGGTGTACCCAATTCCCTTACCCAGAACCGCATTGGTGCGCCTGACCAGTTTTCTAAATAATTTGGCTTTGAATAAAGTCGGGCTTAAATGGAGTCATTTCTTTTTGTAAAATTGGAAACGATCCCATTGCCGAAATAATGGGTGGCAACTCAAAAATGTTTTATAAGACCGATTTATTGGCATCGTATCCAGTAAAATGTTTTGTCACCACTGTTCATCATAAGATCATTTTCTATCAAAAATAAAAGAGACGTTTTTCGGGTCGCTCGAGGGCGGTATGAAAACAATAAGAAAAAGCCCTGCCGATGCCGTTCTCTATTAGTCATGAGCTTATCATGCTGCAATAACCATAAATAGTGAGCACTCGCTGAGGGACCTAAACCCGCCAAAGATGTCTCCAAATATGATTCCCTAGAGCATGATTCACTTTCTTAGCCAAAGCATAGGCTGACTTAATAGAGAAGTGTCCATTAGCGGTACCCTTCCATGCTAAAACATCCTGAGAATTAGAGTCATTATGCAAATGAAAAGACTCAAGACGCCAATAAAGATCCTTAGTGGATAAGGTAAGAGAAGATCCCATTTCCAAGCAACAGTATCCTAAAAATAAGAAACAGGCAAGTATACTAGTCCAGAGGAAGTTCAGCCAAAGAAGAAAGGAAAAGCAGCTGATTAGACAGCCAAATATCTGTCCAAAACCGAGTAAAAAATCAATTACAAACCTCTACATAGATGCCCTCTAAGAGAGTGGAAATGCTATGGACCATACCCCGCCACACAACCGAAGAAGAAGGCTTAAGCTTCATTTACTGGAGTTTCAATAGACCGACAGTATACTTCTTACGCAAAATAGAAATCCACAAACCTGAATCTTCGGTAAAAAATCTCCAACCTAACTTGGACAAGAAAGCATCATTCATTTCTCGACAGGTCCGGATACCTAAACCCCTATGAGAAATAGGCAGTGCAAGCAAGCCCAATTCACCAGATGGACCTTACTGCGCCCCTGAGAATCCCCTCAAGCAAAAGCTCTAACTTTCTTGTCAAACTCATCACACACAGCACGGGGAAGATAAATCATTTGCATCCAATGATTGGGAAGAGCCGATAAAATTGCCTTTGCTAAAGTAATTCGCGCCGCTAATGAGAGCGTATTAATTTTCCACCTTGCTAAGTGTCTATCAACTCTAGCCAATAGACTGTCAAAATTGGACTTACTAAGTCTACTTTGGAAAATAGGAACTCCAAGATAAGTGCCTAAATCATTAGTTATACATATACCAGTAGCAGAACAAATAGCATTTCTTTACTCTAGATCCACATTCTGAGAGAAAAAGTGTGACTTTTGGCAGGATTCACTTTCTGACCTGATGCCAAACAAAACTTGAGTTTCTTCTATGGAAGCTTCTGTAAAAAGAAGGAGGCATCTGTAAAGAACAAATGAGAAAAGGAGGGGCCTCTACAAGTCAACATAATCGGCTTCTAAGACTCAGTGGACACCCTGTGAGTGATACTATGACCTAAGCGTTCCATTCTAAGCACAAACAAGTATGGAGAGATTGGATCCCCTTGATGCACCCCTTAGAAGGTTTAAAACTGTCTGAGGGAACACCATCCATAAAACTTTCATATTGCACGCTCTTAAGCATCTGGAAATAAGAGAGTTCCAATACTCCGAAAACTTGGCCAACTGCATTGTATCAATAATGAAATCCCAGCATAGCCAGTCATAGGCCTTTTTAAGGTCCACCGTTAAAACCATCCAACCAACCCCAGTGGATCGATGTTGCATGGAATGAACCACTTCCTATAACACAACAACATTATCATGGATTTGGCGACTGGGTGTAAAGCTGCTTTGAGTGGGGGATATAATTCGAGTAAGCACCGACTTCATTCTGTTAGCCATAACCTTTGTAATCAGCTTGAATAACACATTACAGAGGCTAATCGGGCGAAATTGGCTCAAATGCTCAGGAGAATCAACTTTAGGGAGAAGGGTAACCAAAATATTGCAAATGCCATCAGGCAACTCCCTCCCCCTAAAAAATCTAACACACACTTGGTAACTTCCAAAGCCACCACATGCCATGATTTTTGGAAAAAGACCGCTTGGAACCCATCCGGACTAGGCGCCTTAAAAGCGTTCATCGAGAAAAGAACAACATGAACTTCCTTTATAGAGAAGGGTTGATTTAAAAGCCTAAAATCTGATTCAGATAGGGTAGGAAACCCATCTGAGATAACAGGATACAGGATGGACCGCCCTCCTCAGTATAAAGATGAGAGTAAAAGTCCAGGGCAAAGGATCGCAATGCATTCTGGTCCCAGCACCAATCTCCTGAGTTTGTTTTAAGGCCTCTAACTTGCTTCCTCGACCACAAGAGTGGCAATAAGTTGTATTTATAACAGCAAAATCCAGCAACCATTTTTCTCTCAATTTTTGAGATCAAAACATCTCTTCCTGGTCAAGGACTTCCTCCAACTCCTTCTGGAGCTTCCTTTCTAAGCTAATCAAACCATTATGGAGAGACATTGAGAGCTATAACTGAATTCCTTTCTAATAATTTACGTTTGCGATATGCCACATGCCCAAATACTTCCCGGCTCCAATCACTCAGCCCAGTACTTAGATTAGACAACTTAGTAGTACTTCATATTTTCCTAGACTCATAATTGGTGGTCAATCAAATTACAGGCACATTCATCACCAAAGAGGCGAATCTTACCAAGTACCATTCCTTAGCTCTATCTCTCTTACACAAACTAGAGGAGGGGTGGTACTTTGGAAGATAACCCAAATTGAGCGCGTGAACAACAAGGAAGCAAACAACATAGCTAAGCCTGTAGCACAAAGAGAAGAATTGCCAAGGGAAGTGATGCTCGAGCATCAAAGCCAGCTGAGTTATAAGCTGAAAAGATCCTCATGTCTCTACCTAACAACAATTGGATGAGTCCAATTATTGACTTTATGAAGAATGATGTTCGGCCTGCTAATAGGTAAAAGGCAATCAAACTCTACAGGAAAGTTGCAAACTATGCACTTGAGAATGGAGACCTCTATAGGAGAACAAAATCACACCCTTGGGCGAAGTGCCTAACTGAAGAAGAAGGTAACTACATTATAAGGGAGACCCATGGGGGTGTCTGTGGAGTACATGAAGGCTCAGATGCAATGCTTAGGAAAACACTACTCCTTGGGTATTACTGGCCAACGATGAACAATAATGTTCGCCAATATGTTTGCAATTGCATTACTTGTCAAAAACATAATCATGTACCCGAGAAACCTTTTGTAGAGCTACAGCCTTTAGGTTCAGCCTGGCCTTTTGCTCAATGGGGGATAAACATACTAGGACCTTTTCCTATAACAACTAGGCAAAGAAAATTTATAGTAGTTGCAATTTACCACTTCTCCAAGTGGATAGAAGCTGAGGCCCTCAGCACCATTACCCCAGCTCAGGTTCTTAGCTTCTTTAGGAACAATGTGATTTTCAGGTATGGTGTACCCTATAAGCTTGTCACTGATAATGGTAAGCAGTTTGACTCGGGAGCCTTCAGATCCTTCTGTGAAGACTAACATATTGGGCTCTATGTCACTTCGGTAGCTCACCCCAAAACTAATGGCCTTACCGAAGTCACTAACAGAACCATTCTGCAAGGCTTAAAGAAGAGGCTGGACGGGGAAAAAGGTAATTGGGCAGAAGAATTAAATAGTATGTTATGGGCTTATAGGACAACACCTTGGCAAGCGACAGGACAAACCCCATTCTCTTTGTATAAGGACCTGAGACAGTGGTGCCAGTAGAAATAGGCATTCCTAGCAAAAGAACAAAGGAATATGATGAGCTCGGCAGTAATGAAAGTTTGACAATCAACCTAGATATAGTTGAAGAACTTAGAGAAGATGCTACAGTTTGAGCCAAAGCATGCACGTAAAGGATAAGGAGGTACTTCAACAGACAAGTTCAAAGCAAACAATTCAAAGAGGGATAGAGTATGGCCAAAGGCAGAAATATCCAAAGGCTCGGTGGGGGTGGGCAAGTTAGGGTAGAATTGGGAAGGCCCGTATGAAGTCTCAAAGAAGCCAGGCTCAAGTACATATAAGTTCAGGAAGATTGAAGGAGCCGAACTGCCCCAGACATGGAACGCAAAAAATCTAAAGAAGGCATACTGTATTTCCACCCAATAAAGATGTAAAATAACTTTATATTTAATAATAAAGGGACCACAGGTTTTTTCACTTCATGCATCATGCCTTATAAAGGTAAGAAAGACATGATGCATTAAGTTTTTCCTGAAAGATCTTACTTAGAAAATTTTTAGCATTTTTTCTCGTTCTTCAGTTCACCGAAGCAGACCTAAGTGGTCCTTTAACTTAGTCCATCAGTTCGGACATACATAGTTTGCCAGTTCAAACCTAAGCGATCCTTTAATTAAGTCCATCAGTTCGGACATACATAGTTCGCCAATTCAGACCTAAGCGGTACTGTAACTAAGTCCATAAGCTCGGAATACATAGTTCAGCAAGTCGGACCTAAGTGGTCCTCTTAACTAAGTCCATAAGCTTGGACATACATAGTTCACCACTTCGAACCTAAGCGGCCCTCTAAACTAAGTCCATAAGCTCAAACCTAAACGGTCCTTTAACTAAGTCCATAAGCTCGAACATATATAGTTCGCCAGTTCAGACATAAGTGATCCTCTAAAATAAGGCCATAAGCTCAAACCTAGGTGGTTCTTTAACTATGTCCATAAGCTCAGACATACATAGTTTGCCAATTCAGACCTAAGCAATCCTCTAAAGTAAGTCCATAAGCTCGGACCTAATTGATCCTTTAACTAAGTCCATAAGCTTGGACCTAATTGGTCCTTCAACTATGTCCATAAGCTCGGACCTAAGTGCTCCTTTAACTAAGTCCATAAGCTCGGACATACATAGTTTGCTAGTTCGGACCTAAGCAGTCCTTTAACTAAATCCATCAGTTCGAACATACATAGTTTGCTAGTTCGGACCTAAGCAGTCCTTTAACTAAATCCATCAGTTCGAACATACATAGTTTGCCAAAGCAGACCTAAGTGGTCTTTCAACTAAGTCCATTAGTTCAGAAAATATATAGTTCACCAATTAAAAAACAGTTAAAAATAAAATACTTAGAAGAAAAAAAAGAGTGCATGACACTTGAACAATAAATAACGATCTTTTCATTAACACAAAAAGCAAAAGATATTACATTGATGATTATAAAATTTTTTCTTACATTAAGTACAGAAAAATTCGCCCCCCATACATCTAAATTTAATCTGAACCTTGCTCCAAATTAGCATCAGGAGCTATCACACCCCCTCCTAAGGTTTGCCCTCCAGTTGAGCTGACTAATCTTTAAGAGGTGGATCTTGGCAAACATGCAAAAATCACCAACTTCTTCTCTTTCTGCCCCTTCTTCTTCTTCACCCTCCTCATCATCAGGATAAATTTCATTAATCCAACTCTAATCTCTTTTTGGATCCCGCACCTTCAACCCTGCCAAAATATTAGACCGAAGGCTTAAGCACGCCCTAGCTAGGTCTTCATCCATCGATGCCTCCTGATCCCTAAGTCTCTGAAGCTCACCGTCCCCTTCCTGGTTTTTGGCCTCCAAAACGCTTATCTTCTTAGCAAGAGCCTGATTCTCCCCTCGAAGCTTCTCCAAATCTGCATCTCGAGCTATGAGCTTGGCTTTATACTAAGCCTCTTGATCCCTCATTATATCTTCTAGGCTCTTTAGGGCATCTTCCATCTCATTCTTTTTCACCTTCACAGTTATTAAGGCCCCTTTCAACTTAGTTATTTACCCAAGTTGAGGTTCTTAGCATTCAAAGCTTGGAAAAGACACTGATTGCTAAAGTCTTTCCTTGCCACATCATCCATGTGATCAAAATACCGAACATCTGTAGGAAAAAGGCAGTGGCGAGTCATCTCTTAGCTAGGCCCATCCTCCTAAAGACTGCAGTTCAGCCTATACTTGTTAATAAAATAACCCCGAACATCCCCTAGAAGGAAGAGGAGGAAAGGGAACATGCACTTCTCTTTGCCTCTTTCGACTCCGCTCAAAAGTAGGATTAGAAGGAGTAAGCTCAAGATGAGGAGTTCTTAAGGCAGTTTTGTTCTCGGTCGCTTGAGGGTCCAGCACCACCAAAGGTATCTCCTTCTCCGAGCCCTCAACCCCAAACTTCTTCTTCATCGCTTTTTTTTAGCTTTGGCCATTTTTGAGCTTTTCGCTTTTTAAGGAGCCATTCCTGCACAAAAATAAAGAAAAAGAAAATTAAAATGTCAGTGTAAGGAACCAACATGTAAAGCAACTAAGTACAAAATTTACCAGTTGGAGAAGGGTTAGGTCTCATAGGTCCATTAGGGGAGCAGATCGGATAACCCTCATCTATCATCTGCCTCAAGTTCACATATCTTAGTCCCCTAGCTTTTATTAACTCCACACACACTCAATCATAGAGGGTGGGTGAGGCAAGAAGATGGCAAAGTGGATCTTCAGACCACCGGTTTAGCACTCCAAACCCTCTCAGTCATCTAATAATAAAATATTTAAACTTCTAATTCTTCAAATAGGAAATCTTAGAACTTTTAGAAAAGACGTTGCATTTGTTCTTTACCTGCAAGAAGCTGCGGTCCTCGTTGGGGCAAATAGAGAAGTGATAAAGCTCCCAGACTGCCTGAACCGTCAAGTTCTGTCCATCTTGGCGAGCCAGCGCTGCTATACTGCACAAGAACCTCAAACCCTTAGGATGTAACTGGCTAATGGTGATGTTTTAATCATTAAAAAATGATCTTAGACATTCCGACAAGGGAAATCGAACCCTAGATCAGAAACTCTCCTCATACATCAGAATATAATCCTTATCCAATGACTCGGTTACCCTCGTATTCTCTGAGGGTCTAATTAGCTTGTACTCTAGCGCAATATTATACGTAAAACATATATCCAATAACTCGCCTTCGTCAATATCAGACAATATGTCGGCAATCCTAACGTTCTACTTCCTATCTTTGGCTTCACCCCCCGAGTCAATACCTTTAGTATTCTCATCTCCAAATTGATCAAGTAACACTTGAACATCTTCATCACTTGAAGAACCCATAATCCCAAACCAACAAAAAAGAAAGGAAAAAACAAACACAGGAATATAAAGATTTACTTGGATAAGTTAGTGAGAGAGAGAGAGAGTGTTTTAGAGAGAGATTTCAAGAAATGAAGAGTGAAGCAAAATGAGATAAAAAAAAGGGCCTTATATAGGCAAGGCGAGGTACTAAAGAGTCACCACATTAAATGAAACAACTCTTAAAGTACCCCTCGACTGACGAACCAACGCTTCATTCTCCCCGAAATGAAGCTGTCTTTTTCTGATACCTTGCAAAAAGACACAATAAAACCTTGCAAAAAAAAGAAAAAAAAAGAAAAAATGATGATGATGAAGGAGGATAATGATAATAAATAATCACTGTATTTGGAAATAAAATGACCAAATAACTAATGGGGAGACTACTGATAATATACAATAACAAAATATATTTAAAAATAATATATTTAGATATTAGACTCCTAAATAAACTATAACTAACAGATAATGTAGGATTCTCACAATTCTTATTCTAGTAGAATTTATCTTGACTCCAATATATATCCCAAATTTACTTCAAGCAGGGAACAATTCACAATTTACTCACTACTCAATTTCTGAGAGCTTAATAGAAAGGTTCACCATTGTAAAGGAGGTGATTAATACCAGTTGATTCTGGCGATTTCCAGGAACTTGAGTTGATTCTAGTGAGTAAAATACTGTAGTAATATCATAGATGATGATTAAGTTTTATAAACCATAACTTCTTATTGAAATTTCCTTCCTAGATGCTTTAGATTTTAAGGACTTGTATTTGACAGCTAGCAGAGGATTGTGAATAATAATAGCTTATGCTTTAAAGCAAAAGAAATGTGAGTAGTGTCAGATAATTTACATTGTTCATGCATATGCATTTATGCATATATGAATTAATATGTGTATCTATGCGAAACATGCACACATGTAAAAAATGCTACGAAGATGTGTATGTCATGATTGCACATTAAATATATATATTAAAATGTATGGTACGCATGCTTCATATTATGCTTTCTTTGAATGTATGGAATATTGTGGTTGGTTGTGAATTTTTTTTTGTTGTGTCATGGATTTGGAATGATGTGAGCCACCTTTTGATTTTTTAGCGCGAGCATGGGTGCGAATACCATATAAATGGGGCTGTAAGCAGTGAGAGTGGTGCCCCTTGTGCATTCTTTTGTGATGCTCATAACTGATAAAAGAAAAGGTTAAAAGAAAAGAAAATGAAAAAGGAAAAAAAAAGAAAACAGAATGGATAGACCGATGAGCCTGAATGGGGGTAGGCTTCATAAGCGAACTTGACATTTAAAGCATGCTTAAGAGTGAGCATGATCCATGTTTATAAGGTGATACCAGAGACTAATTTTAACTTTTCTAATTACTTATAATGATGTGTATTGTTTGATTTGTATGCATCCACGCTTGCTTGCTCTTTCATAAATAGTCGAAGGGTTGTAAATAAATTATTATGTTATCATAAGTATAATTGTGGGTGAGAAGTTTATATAACTCTACTCATTGAGTTTAGGCGCTCACACTGCCTTAAAATTTTTCTAGGTTATTAGAAGATGATAAATCCTATAGAGATGTCTATATTGACCACATATGAAGGAAAATACTAAATAGATGTAGGGACTTTAATAGAATACAGAAAATGTAATTTAGTTGAGTTCTGCAATTGTAATTCCACATGGAATGTAATATTTAAATGACTAGTATATTGAATATTTATTTTGTTGTACGTTATTTATGGGGTTATTGGATTGCGCCCTATGGATCTTTGAATTCTATTGTAGAATATGTTGAATATGACTTAATCGTCTTGTTATTTGAGATTTATTAATTGGGATGTTAGGCCAAGTTTATGAACAATGTGCAAATTCATTTATGTTGAGGCTTATCAAAAGTCTTGGATGTCTTAAACTCACCCAGGCTCCAATGTCGATTCGGACCATTGAAAGCGGGTCGTGACATAAATTTAGTTTTTACTCATCTCTCTATGTGTGTACATATGGGGGTGTTTTTATTAGTTGCTCGAGTGGATAAAAATAAAAATTTTCATTTTTCATGAACTAGGGTTTAATAATTCTAAAGAGATAGATAAACAATATTTTTGAATACATCAAACACCAAAAAGTGAATTCGTCTTTAAAATCACCGAAAAAGAGAAATTAATATTAATAAGTAATTAAAGCTAATTCAAGGATCCCAACCGAAGGAATCAAAGAAAACAGCAAATGCCTTCAATATTTTGCATATATCCAACTTTATGTGTGTTGCCAAACATATTAACTTTCAAAACCTATAGGACTTACAAGGACATCCCCATATACGGATAATTGAGAGCTATGCATAAGAATACAAACAGAAAAGTTGATTTTGAGACAAAATATTTTTGTCTTGTGCCCATTATGTTGGTTGGGGGTTGATTTGGCTCCAATTTTTAACGTAAGATTATGGAGGTTTCACATGGCCATGGCTCTAAAAGGCAAAACATAAAAAGGTCCTAATTGATTGGGACCGACTATTTCCGCTCAACCAAATATATTGGGCTAGGAATGGTGGCTCCGGTAATCCACCTCCGTCTTAATCCCATGAAATAATATGAAATATTTGTATAAATACAAATAAATTTTTATATTAATGAAAATGTGTTGTTATTATATAATGTTGACAATAATATCAACATATTGATATAAAAATATACATATTGATAAATACATAAGATTTCATTTTGTATTTAAAGGTATATATAAATATAATTCTTGCGATCATTCTTCTCACCTCCAAATGTTTTTTTCGTATCTTGCTCCACTCCAATTACTAATGGGGTTAAGGCGATGATTGCTAAATTTACCTTATTCTGTTTCGTTGTCATTCCTATTTTGGATTATGACACTTTATTTTTTTTTATCCTGTCTAAAAATTAAAAATATATATTAACCAGAGATTTAAAGAGACATTTCGCAAAAAGACCAAATGCTTCAAAATTTTATACATACGCTCAACTTTTTTAGCGGCCAGCACGAGATAGGCCGTGCTAGACATAGTCCAGGGCAATAGCGCCTAGGTTGTGCCAAGCATATCAAACTGGCCCAGCTCAATTGTATCGAAGCGGTTTTTATCTTTCCAAAAATACCCCTCTCAGCAGCTGTAAACGACCAATTACCAAGAGTATTTTAGAAAATGATACTCCATTTATTCCATAATTTTTATCCAGTTTGATTTGCACACAAATTAAACTAATTTAATTAATTAATGAATATTTTAAATTATAAATTTTATTTTATTTTATTTTCTTATTAATATAACTTTATGTTAATATTCATTTAAATTAAATAATTCATATTAAATTGTTATTAAGATTAATCAAATTATAATCAAAAATTTAATTCGATAGTGTTTTCTTGAAAAATTAAATTAATGATAATTAAATTAAATTTGATTAATTTATATTATTTATTTTAAGGGAAAATTATTATTTCGTCCCTAGGTTTGACCAAATTAATTAAATAGTCCAATAATTTGGTCAAATAATTAAATCATCCTTGAGGTTTGCCTCCATTAGACTATATAGTCCTTTTGTCTATATTTGCAGATTTTTGCTGTTAAAACACAAGCAAAAGTAATAGATATTTAACAGAAATTTTTTAAAAACCACTTTGCCCATAATTACAAAAGAACTAGTTAAGAACAATTTACAATATGGTTTTCAATGAATAAATTAAATAAAAAGGAAGAGGAAAGATAACCTAAGTTTCTTTACATAGCAAATGAAAATATAAAAAGATGAGACTTAAAAAAAAAAAAATATTAACTGCTCTCTCCCAATTTTTTTTATGTACTGAAGTTTTCTGAAAATCAGCATTTCTTATTTTTCTTGCACAACAGTCCTAAATGCTTCTGAAACTCGACTGTCCTCCTTGGGCTCAAAAAATTAATAATAGTTTTTGTTCCTCTTTCTATTTAAAAATAAAATATAACAATGGTTATTAGAATTTTTTAAAGATAAAAAATAAATTACTTGCTAGTTCATATTTTTTGTAAAGCAAACACTTGACAGTAAATGCCAATGACATAAAACGGTATGAGTGGTGATCATTTTCTATTAATTCACAAGCCAATAAATACAGTAGTTCCCTATAACAACATAACAACTACAGCTATGCAAGATAATTACAACTTCAAATAGTTACAAGGATAAAAGATAAAATCTGTTTGCTTGCTGTTAGCTCAATACTGCCCCACAAGATTGTGGTACCTTGCGTACACCAATCTTGAATCGATTAGCTGCAAAGATGTTCTTGGACAAAGGTTTTGTTAACAAGTCTGCATGTTGATCTTTGGTTGATACATGACTTATTCGAAGCTTGCCTTTTTGAATCAAATCACGCACAAAGTATAAATCAATTTCAATGTGTTTCATACGTGAATGATACACAGGATTCTAGCACGCATAAGTGGTAGACACATTATCACAATAAATGAAAGGCATAGACAGCTTTTGTTTGATATCAAGTTCAGCAAGCAAAGAATATACCCACAGAACCTCAGAAGCTGTGGTGGCGACAGCACTGTATTCAGCTCTATGGAGCTTCGCGCAACTGATTTCTGCTTGCGAGATGTCCAAGAGACTGGAGTGTTGCCTAGATAAAGAACGAAACCCGTTTTGAAGTCCTGTCAGTTGGGTCACCCGCCCAATCTGCGTCTGAAAAGGCATGAAGAACCAAGGAAGTCTGCGGCTGTATGAGTATCCCATAATCAACTGTTAATTTGAGATACCGAAGTAACCGTTTTAAAGCATCCCAATGAGTAGTTGTTGGACTTTGCATAAATGAGATAGTTTATTTACTGTAAAACAAATATCCGGTCGCGTCCAAGTGAGATATTGTAATCCACCAACAAGCTTGCGATAACTCTTGACATCAACTTCCAACTCTGGTTTTGTATTTTTACAAGAGAAGTACTTGTAGCAGATGGTGTAGACACAGGCTTGGCGCCTTCCATATTCGCAGCAAGTAGCAACTTTCGGATATAGTGATGTTGCGTTAAAAACAAACCAGCAGCTGTTTTTGGATATCAATCCCAAGAAATAAGTTTAACTCTTGTGGATCCTTAAGAGAAAATTTATTTCTGAGGACACCAATAAATTGCCGAATAATAGAGGTAGAATTCCCTGTCAATAACAGATCATCAACATAAACAAGGAAATAACACACAAACTGATCCTTGTTAAGAATAAACAAAGAATGATCACTTTTGGACTGCTGAAAACCAAACTCAACCGCACAGGCACGAAGTGCTTGATACCACGCTCTCGGCGCTTGACGAAGACCATACAGGGCCTTAACCAATTTGCAAACATAATTCGGCTTGTCTGGACTTACAAAACCAGGAGGTTGCTGCATATATTCCTCCTGCAAAGGACCATGTAAAAACGCATTATTCACATCTAATTGACAAATTTCCCATTTATTAGTCACTGCAAGGGTGAGTATAATCCGAATTGTTGCTGGTTTCAGAACCGGGCTAAAAGTTTCTTCAAAGTCGACACCAGGACGTTGATTGTACCCCTTAGCGACTAAGCGCGCTTTACTTAGCCACAGAGCCATCCACATTTCGCTTGACCTGAAAATCCACTTACAACCAACCAGATTATAATTAGAATTTGGTGGAACAAGAACCCAAGTGCCATTAGCCATTAAAGCATTGAACTCACAGACATAGCTTCACGCCACTCTGGTTTTTGTAGCGCTTGTGAAACTCGAGTTGGCTCTACAGATTCGGGTAAAGGATGCTTACTAACTGTATGAACATTTTTGGCTTAAAGATATTATTTTGAGATCGTGTAACCATAGGGTGAGTGCGAACAGGAACTGCAGAAGACGAATCATGAAGACTCAGATTCAACCGAAGACGACAACAGAAGAATTAGAGACTCACCAGACATAGAAGATGACACAGAAGACGGAACAGAAGACCCTTCCATGAACGACGCAGAATTGGAATTGGTACCTGCAGAAACCGTTGGAGAAGAAGCGGAACTAGGAACAGACGAATCAGAATTTAACGATGAAGGAGACATGGAACCAGTTAGAGGAACAGATGCTGCAATCGGTAGAGTAGAACTAGGATCCCTAGAATCTTGAATACCCATACCCGACAATGACCTAGTATCAGATGGAGAATGATGTTTATTATTTGACAAAAACGGTATCGTTTCAGATAAAGGCCCATAATGAAGATTATACCAAGCACCAGTAACTTCACAAGGATCACGAAAACAATGTTGCCCAGGAAACTTATTCTCAACAAAATAAACATGCCGAGATACATAAACTCGACTTGTGGTGGGTTCCATACATAAATAAGCACTCTGGTTTAATGAGTATCCTATAAAAATACAAGGTTTTGACTTTTTTTCGAATTTATTTTTATTATAAGGCTTAAGAAAGGGATAGCAGAGGCATCCAAAAACCTTTAACTTAGTATAAGTTGGATCTTTATTAAAAAGTTTAGAAAAAGGAGAGGTCATTTGTAAAATAGGTGTAGGCAACCGATTAATAAAATATGTTGCTGCTAAAAAACTCATACGACCAAAATTTATAGGGTGGAGAAGCAGATTGAAGAAGAGTTAGACCTGTTTCTACCAAATGATGATGACGACGCTCTGCGGCACCATTGTGCTGTGGCGTATGAGGAGGTGTTTGTAAGTGTTGAATTCCATTGTCTCGGAAAATTGTTTTGAGAGCAAGGAACTCACCACCACCATCAGTATACATAGAACCTATTTTGGTTTGAAACATATTTTCAACTAATTTCTGAAACGCTGGAAAAATTAGAGCAACATCAGATTTTAGCACGAGTAGGATAGAACCAAACATACTTAGTATAATGATCAACAATTATCAAATAGTACTTGAAACCATCAATAGATTCAACTGGAGCGGGTCCCCACAAATCCGAATATAATAGTTCCAAAGGACGAGAACTAGAAAGAGTAGAAGTTCCAAATGTGAGTCTATGACTCTTATTACACCGACATGAATTGCAATCAATAGAAACATTAGAAAATTTAGACAAATGAAAAGAAGACAAAATTTGACGACGCACTTTAGCAGCAGGATGGCCTAATCGCTGATGCCAGAGCAACGAAGAATCACGAACACAAACATTGGCAGTAATTGAAGACGAACAATCACTTGATAACGAAGACAAACGATACAAGGAATTCTTAATGTGCCCCCTTATGATGATCTCCCCGTGTTGAGATCCTTGACAATAAAACAATCAAAGAAAAACTCAATAGAGACATTGTTAGATAAACAGAATTCAGAACCAGAAATAAGGTTTTCCTTAGACCTAGGAACGCAATAAACATTCTGTAAAGAACAACTTTTTGAAGGAAAGGAAAGAACCCGAGAGCCAACATAAGTTATGCGCAAACCTGAACCATCGGTAAGGTGAAGCTCATCTAAACCGTCATATGGAGCATGCAAAGATAAATTCTGTAAATCATTAGTAACATGATTCGTAGCTCCAGTGTCCAACACCCAGCTCGAAGAATCAGAAGCTGCTACATGATTAGCTCGCGGTGGTGGTCTAGGAAAATTATTCTTGAAGAAGTCCTTGGCACCGTAACACTGCTTGGCATTGTGACCCGGCTTATCACAAATTTGACATTGAACTTTAGACCCTCCATTATTTCTGCGCAATGGCTGAGACCGAGAGCTTGAGTTTCCTGAATACCCAGTACCTTCATGAGAGCCAGATGATGATTGCGGCCGAGAAGAATAAGAGTTCTTCCGAATAGTGTTGGCTACAACAAGTGTTGGATCATAAGCCGAATCAATTTTTGTAACATATACCTTATGAGCAGAAGCCGATCCTGAAGCTCCTCAAAAGAAATAACAGTATCACGTGCGTGAATGGCAGCAGCAATATCGCGAATTTCAGGGCCAATTCCATTTAACATATGAAGTACAAGATCAACGTTAGAGATGGGACTTCCAGACAAGGCTAGATCTTCTGAAATTGCTTTAATAGACTGTAAGTACTCTGAAACTGGTTTAGAGTCTCGTTTGATATTAGCAAGTTTTTCTCGAAGAGACAGAAGACGTGTTGCAGACCAATTTGCACATGCAATCTGTATCTTCGTCCACGCATCTGCTGAAGTTAGAGCAGTGGAAACAATATGCATAGAGGACACACTCGTGGAAGCAATCAATGCTGCCAACACTAGCTGATCCTGACAGACCCAATGATCATAGTTAGGGTTTGGAATTTCTTGATCATTCTTCCTCAAAACTGATGGAGGACAGGGGTATGATCCATCAACATACCCTAGGAGATTATGTCCACGTAGGACAGGAATAATCTGAGATCTCCAAGTCGAAAAATTCTGGCGAGTCAGTTTCAGAGGAAACTGAGAACCATTAATTGAAATCAAAGCCATACCAGACATATGTGTAAGGTTGGAGATGTTTGAGGGAGAAGCCATCGGAAGAACAATAGATTTTAGGCAAACGAATAAATTGAGAAAAGGACCGAAAAAAAAAACCAGTAGGTTTTTGGGCTCTGATACCATATTAGAAGTTGAAAGGGTATAGGTGGACTGGATGAGAGGTTAGAACCCATGAGATGAAAATATATGATGTGGGCTTACTTGGGCTTGGGCCAACCATTGTTAAAAGATTAGTACTAACCAATTAGCTAGCTAACTTAGCACCCTTATATGCCCTTTGTGGATTTGGTATTTAGTTGATATGAGATTCTTAACACTCCCCCTCAAGTGCAACCGGGGACTGGACTTTCGGTTGACACTTGAAACTTGAAATCCTCCCCCTGAAATTGAACTGGGCTTTTTGCCCATGAAATTGGATGGGCCTCACTAGGGACTGGACATTGAAACGCAGCGGCAACACCGGTGAACTGAGGAATAACTGGACTGGGCCGGACCTGCTCTGATACCATAAAATGGTATGAGTGGTGATCAGTTTCTATTAATTCACAAGCCAATAAATACAGCAGTTCCCTATAACAACATAACAACTACAGCTATGCAAGATAACTACAACTTCAAATAGTTACAAGGATAAGAGATAAAATCTATTTGCTTGCTGTTAGCTCAATATGACATACCCTTAGATTCACTCCATTGACAGCAGTGATTCATATAGTATTTGCTTTTTACTGGATAGAAACTCTATGGGTCCCGTATATGTATGACACAACCCAAAACGGGGATGAATCGAGTTTTTTAAAAATAAAAATTTAACTTTTAAAACCAAACTCAGAATTCTATTGCAGCGGAAAAAGTATGCATTTATGAGAGTAAGTTATTAAGGTTAAAACTTCCTTACAAAACTCTATGCAGAAAATAGAAAGACTTGTAAAGAACAGTTATAGATTAGAACTGCTTCACAATATCTTATTCAATTTCAAAAACTACTTTATGAAGAAAAGCTATTACTTTTAGAACTTCCTCATAAAGTTTAGATATATATTAAAGACTATGTGAGATACAATCATTGAATTCTGAACTGCTTCACATAGCTCTAAGCCAGATTAGAAAACTGATTAAAACCCAAAGAGTGAGATATACTGAAAATAGAAGAACAGTTTAGAACTTGATATATTCACTATGTAGAAGTCCAGAGATAAAGCTTATTCCAGTTTAGAACATCAAAACCATTAACAACTTTAGCATTTCTAAAATATAACAGAAGTGTGAGTAAAATAGTATCAAGCAGAACTTCAGAAAATAAAAAGATTAACACTGTGATTTTATAATGGTTTGGTACTAACTCGCCTACATCCACCCCCCAAGACTCATCTTGAGATCCTCAACTATGTTATCTCTTTTCAAGGGTAAGAGACAAACCAACAGTACAAGGCACTAGATCAACTCATAGATCCACCCTTTGCCCCACTAGATTTTCTAAGGTTCTAGTTAACCCTCTACCCTTTGTGTTTTTGGCGAAGAACAAAAACTCAAATCAAGACATTAGAATTTCTCTCACGGAGAAGGTCGCTTGATAACCTATTTCACAATAGCTTTTCACGTAAGCTATTATACACATGTTTTCAAATAAAATCTGTCTACAAAAGATTACAGAATCTAAATAGATAGACAGAAATGCAAATATAAGCACAGGAAAAACAGTATTTAAGATTAGAAAATCGTTTTAGAGATCAGAACTATTTTTCAAAAGAAGTTGTTATAAAATTTCTTTTCTCTTTTAAAGATAAAACGTGAAGTAATAAGATGAAAAGAAGTAAGGGGGCTGAGAGTTAGTTTTGAGAGATAAAAGATTTGATCAATGGACGTATACTCTTAAAACAAAAATCCTTGGGCCATTTAAAGAGAAAGACACCTTTTATAGAGAGGGATGAGAATCCCGTTTTAGAAAGTAAGGTATCTTCTTTTCAAATCAGAATGTTGACTTTCCAAATTTAGAAGATACAGAGATCTTTGTTACCACAAATCTTTGAGTCAATATCTTTTTCTTTTAGGTAAGCGAATAATAGAGAGATTTTAGACTTTCCTTTAAAACATAATTTTCGAAATTAAGAGTATGTAAAATCTTTTTCGAAATATTTTATTACCAAAAATGATTGAGATAAAATCTCTTTCATTTAGGTAAGTAAATAAAACCAAGATTTTGGATTTCCTTAAAAAATTAGTTTTCGAAAATAAAAACATAAAAGATCTTTTTTGAATTATTCTATTACCAAAAATGATTGAGACAAAGTCTCTTTTATTTAGGTAAGTGAATAAGAATCAGATTTTTATAGAGATATTTTCCAAAATCGAGAAAATCTTTTTCTAAGAAATTTGTTACCAAAATGATCGAGGCATAATCTCTTTCATTTTGGATAAGGGAAATAAAGAACGAAAGCTTTGACTTTTAAGGAAACATTTTTGAAAATATTTTTGATAAAGAGAGAAAATTTATTTTTGTGCTTATAAATGAACATTCTCTCTATCCTAAAACAAATCCTAAAAGCTAACTACTAAATCTTTAATGGTTTTCATGATCTTCGATTTTCCTTAGATTTGTAGGATTTTGCTTTGTTTGTTATTTTCCATATTTAAATCTACATAAAATATATTAGCACAAATAAATAATAAAATATATTTATTTTGCTTTAATCATCAAAATCTCAAGATAAAAAAAAATTGACTCTTGAGCCAACAATCTCCCCCTTTTGGATGATGACAAAACCAATAAATTTATCAAATATAAAATAATGTGTTCCCCCTAAATTTATGTATGTCAATAAATTATAAGTTCTAAACATAACATATTTTACCATGAAGTAAGATGAGAACATATATAAAGCTCCCCCTGAATAAGTGTAGTAAAATATCTATGGGGATTAGAATATAAAATAGTTTTAGAAACTGATATTAGAACATATATTTAGAATTGACATCTGAGTTTCTGAAGTCTAATCAGAGCATATGATCAATGCAAAAGAAAAAAAAAATATAAACTGACATTAGAATTAAAAACTAAGTCCAAAGCCTAACCTGTAAAGCATAGGTTCGAATAGAGAACTAAGTTCTAAAATCTAATTACCAAATCATCATATAAAACATATAGCTCATATACTGTTTTCTGTTTATATGGAAACAAAATAACACAGATTAGAACATGATAAGCATACAGAGATTAGTACCAAATAAAAACATACTACTTTAGGTACCTAATCAGCAAAGTATCATGTGTTCTCCCCCTTTTTGTCATCATAAAAGAGGGTTAATAAAGACATAGCAAATAAAGTAAAAAAAATTAAACAGAATCCAAAACAATACAAACTACAAAGACAAATAAAGAACTAAAACAAATAATAGAAATAGTTCACAAAATATAGTTAGAGCATATTAGAAGGGAGTTAGAGGGGTTTGGAATCAATTCTAAGTCTCTTAGAACTTTTGAGGTTCTGTGCAGGAGAAGTTTCAGCAGGACTCTCAGGATGTTTAGAAGAGGGATGCAGAGGAGGCTTCATTCCCATGAACTTTAAGTTTTCTAACAGTGGCTTCACTCTCTTAGGCTTTTCTGGGGTAGGAGTGTAGGGTGTGCCCTTTACCTTTAGAGTAGCTAGCCTTCTTATGGGTCCCGTATATGTATGGCACAACCCAAGAGGGGGGGGGTGAATTGGGTTTTCTAAAAATAAATTTTAAATTTTAAAAAAAATATAGAATTCTAAGTGCAGGAAAAAAAAAAAGAACTTGTGAGAATAGATTATGGATTAGAACTTCCTCACAATGTTCTATCATAAAAATAGAAAAACTATGCAAAGTGCAGCTATTAATTAGAACTGCTTCACAATGTCTTATTCAATATTAGAACTTCTTTATGACGGAAAGCTATTGTATTTAGAACTTCCTCATAAAGTTTAGAAAATCATAAAGACTGTGTGAGAGACAGTTATTGAAATTAGAACTGCTTCACAAGCTTTAATCAAGTTTAGAAAACTGATTAGAAACCCAAGTAGTGAAATATACTGTAAATAGAAGAACAGTTTAGAACTTGGTATATTCACTTATCAGAATTCCAGAGTTCTAATATTCAGAGAAGATAAGACTTATTTCAGTTTTAGAACATTAAATCCATTAACAACTTTAGCATTTCTAAAATATAAACAGAAGTGTAAGTAAAGCAGTATCAAGCAAAACTTCAGAAATTAAAAAGATCAACACAGTGATTTATAGTGGTTCGGCACTAACTCGCCTACATCCACTCCCAAGACTCATCTTGAGATCCTCAACTATGTTATCTCTTTTCAAGGGTAAGAGACAAACCAACAGTACAAGGCAATAGAACACCTAGATCTACCTTTATCCCACTAGATTTTCCAAAGGTTCTAGTTAACCTCAACCCTTTCTGTTTTTGGCAGAGTACAGAAACTCAATTCAAGACATTAGAATCTCTCTCACGGAGAAGGTGCTTGATAACCTCTTTCACAATAGCTTCTCACCTAAGCTATTACACAATTGTTTATCAAATAAGAACCTGTCTACTAAAGATTACAGAATCTAAATAGACAGACAAAAATGCAAATATAAGCACAGGAAAAACATTTTCAAATTAGAAAATCGTTTAGAACACAGAACCGTTTTTCAAAAGTAGTTATAAAAATTCTTTTCTCTTTAAAGATAAAAACGTGAAGTGTAAAGATGAAAAGAAAAATGGGGGTAGAGAGTAAGTTTTGAGAGATAAAGGATGATCAATAGGTGAATACTCTTAAAACGAAAACTCTTTCTTCCACTTACAAAGATGAAAACTCCTTTTTATAGAGAGATTTGTGACTCTCGCTTTTAGAAAGTGGATATTTCATTTTGAAATCAGAATATTTGCTTTCCTTATTTAGAAGATACGAAAATCTTAGTTACCAAAAATTTTTTATCCTTTTGGTAAGAAAATAGGAGACGATCTTCCTTTCCTTAAACATAAAGATTTTCGAAAGCATTTGAGAAATATTTTCGAAAAGATACTACTTACTAAAAACGAAAAAAAGATCTTCCTTCGTTTTAGGTAAGAGAATAAATTAAAATTCTTTAGATCTTCAAAGATAATTTCCGAAAAAGAAACATACGATTTATTACCAAAATCGTTAGAGACATAATCTCTTTAATTTTAGGTAATTGAATCATTTTGATTTCTTTTAAAGAATTTTCGAAAACAACTATGACGAAAAGTTTATTTTGAAGAATCTAATTTCGAAAAATATTTTTGATGAGAGAAAGATTAGTTTTTGTGCTTATAGATGAATTTTCTCTCTATCCTACAATGCATCCTAAATACGGAACCACTAGGGTCTTCAGATATCTTCACACACTATGGATTTTGTAGAACTTGCTTTGTTCGTTTTCTTTCCATAAGAATGCTGCATAAGATTAATATTAGCACAAATATAATTTAAATTTATTTGTTTTGTTTTAATCATCAAAATTCCGAGATTAGAATTTGACCCTTGAGCCAACAATCTCCCCCTTTTTGATGATGACAAAACCAATAAATTTAGCAAACATAAAAATGTGCTCCCCCTAAATTTTATGCATATAAGTTCTAAGCATGCCAAATGATCTTAATATGAAGCGAAATTAGAACATGTATTTGCTCCCCCTGAATAATGCAATAAAACTATTTGTGAATTAAACTAGGGAGACTTTTAGAAACTGATTTTAGAACTAGCAAAGAAGAAGATATTCTAAGTTCTAATAATCAGAGCATATGTCAGAGCAAAAGAATAGAATGAAACTGATATTAGAACAAAAGATCTTAAGTCCAACCTGTAGAGCAGACGTTAGAATAAGAATCTAAGTTCTAAAACACTCAGTTCATCATAATATATAGCTCGCCAAAATAGACATATAGATAGACAACACAGATTAGAAAATAAAACACAAGATATAAGTAACTTTGGTCACCATATAGATATACGTACCAAATATCCAAAATACCACCAAAATATGCGTTCTCCCCCTTTTTGTCATCATACAAAAGGGTTAGAAAGATCAGAGCATAATAAAAAAAATTAAACAGAATTAAACGATATAACCTCAAGACAAAGCAAAAATATGTTCACAACACATAAAGAAATCAGAGAGGCTTGGGAGTTCTAATCTTAGAACTTCTTAGATTCTGAGCAGGAGCGTTTCAGAAGAGCTTTCTGGCCGTTTAGAAGAAGGGTGCAATGGAGGCTTTCTTCCATGAGTCCTATGTTTACCCGCAGTGTGCTTGACTTCTTTGGTTTCTCTGAGGTAGGAGTGTAGGGTGTTCCTTTAACTTTCAGAGTAGCTAATTTCCTTTCATTCACATCTTTCATTCTTTCCAAGGTCTCAATGAGAGACTTGTTCAATCACAGTCTTGCAATGCTTTATTGCCTCATCGAGTTCCTTGTTATGCTCTTCTATTAGCTCTCTCTCTCCATTCTTCCTAGCATAGCTTCCCTACTCCTTTGAGCTGATAAGAACTCAGATTCTTTTCTGTTTTGACCTCAGTTGACTTTTCTTCATCACTTAATTCCAGCTTTTCTGTCTCAGCATCACTGACTTCTTCTACTTTCTTTCCTTTTTCAACTTTTCCAGACTCCTTTTTCTCTTCTGTTCTTCTTTTCTAATTCTTTCCTTCTCAGCAGCTTTCTCTTTTTCTGTCTCTTCCTTCTTTTCTTCTTCTAATTTCTTTTCTTCTCCTCTTGTTCCTCTATCTTTTCTTCCTTCTCTTTCTCCAATTTAGCTTTTCCTTTCTCTTCTCTTCTTCTTTTTCTCAGCCTCTTCTTCCTTCCTTTTCTTTCTCAACTTTTCTTTTCTTTCTTTTCTTTTTCATTTCTCTCTCTTCTCTCTTTTTCTTCTTTTTCTTTTTTCTTTTTTTTCTTTCTTCTTCACCTTCATCTTTCATTTTTAAGACCCACTGTCTAGCTTTGAGACATTATACCATCATCTCCTTTAAATCAACATCAGAAATTCAAACACTGGTGTAAGTACCATTCCATAGGGTTTCTTAGGGTTATTCTGCATTTGTCAAAGATAGTATGACATAGGTTGAAGGGTTTCTTCTCAACTATGTGCCACTAATGCACAACTCAACCTGATTCACATATGTGAGTGAGCACTCTTGGGATAAATAATGCACAATCAATTTGTATAGCCATTTCATGCTATCTGTCAATTTGAACATTCAATAGTGCCCTGTTTGTGCAGAACCCCTTTTCACAATTTTCTTCACAAATTCTTCCTTTTTGTACTCACTAACCCTAGAAATATCCTTAATTTCGTACCCTAGACCCAGCATTTGGCAAATCAAAAATCTTGCTCAAGTCAGCGTAAGACAACGCTTTGATCTCACCCTTAAGCTTAACAGAGATCGACTCTGTTCCACTAACCTTAAGAGAACCGTAGAACTCTTTGACTAAACTTTCATAACACAGTCTGTTTAACGACAGAAAACTCATCCATCCTTGAAACTCAAAGAGTTCCTTGAAATCAAACTCATTACTACCAAAAAATTTCCAATCAATGACATAAACGCATGAGAGGATATGGTGAGAGGACAGATTTACCTTTGTCGCGTGCCCTAGCTACTTGTTTCTTTGAAGTAGCAGTTTCGTTTTTCCTTCCTTTGGTTCCTCATCTGGCTTTTTCTGTTTTGACTCCTTTTGCTCATATTTCTTTGAAAGCCTTTTTAGGAGTTGAAGTTCTTGCTCAGTTAAGGAATCGGATGAGGAGGTGGAACTTGATTCGGCCATTGTTGAGATTTTGAAACACAGAACAGCTTAGGGTTTTGTTAGCAAGAGAGCGATAGAAAGAATATGAAGCAGTTAATAGAGAGACAAGAACACTTAAGTGGCGGAAGAAATCGAAAATAAAGAACAGTTTTTAAAGAAATTCAAAAACAAATAGAATAAAAGAAATAAAATAAAAAAATAATAAAAATAAAACCGCCAAAGCACTAAGGATACGAAACATAATAAAACAAACACACAAATAAATTAACTTTTGGATTTGGTCTAAAGCAAGATTCTGATAGTGACATTAGAAAGTCATATCAGAGCAATATGCGTTTCTTTTAGACAAAAACGTTTTTCACACAAAAAAAATTAGAACATAGCAGTCTTTCATTTTCGAATATAGAAAGCAGTTTAGAACATACTTACAGAGTTCTAAAGTTACGAGTTTAGAACTAACATACCAAGTTCTCTTCTAATTGAGCAGAATTGACTTTCATTCAAAGGTTTAGTAAAGATATCTGCCAATTGCTTTTCTGTAGGAATGAACTCAATTACTATGTCACCTTTTTGTACATGATCACGTATGAAGTGATGTCTGAGTTCTATATGCTTGGTTCTAGAATGCTGAACTGGATTTTTAGATAAATTGATGGCGCTTATGTTGTCACACTTGATTGGCACTGTTTCTAATTTCAGTCCATAGTCTGCCAACTGTTGTTTGATCCATAGAACTTGTGCAACACAACTTCCAGCAGCAACATATTCTGCTTCTGCAGTAGAAAGAGCAACAGTCTGTTTCTTGCTAAACCATGATACAAGGGCGCTGCCTAGAAATTGACAAGTCCCAGACGTGCTTTTTCTATCTATTCTGCTTCCTGCAAAATCAGAATCACTATACCCAACAAGATCAAATGTATCACCTTTAGAATACCACAGACCCAGATTAGAAGTTCCACAAAGATATCTTAATATTCTTTTTACAGCAGTTAAATGAAACTCTTTGGGACACGATTGAAATCTAGCACATAGACAAACACTAAAGTGTATGTCTGGTCTGCTTGCCGTTAGATATAGTAAAGAACCAATCATACTTCTAAACAATTTAATATCCACATCCTTACCTTTTTCATCTTTTTCTAATTTTGAGGATGGACTCATTGGTGTACTACATACCTTGGCATTTTCCATTTTGAATCGTTTCAACAATTCTCTAGTATATTTTTCTTGATTAATGAAAATTCCATTCTCACATTGTTTGATTTGAAGTCCAGGAAGAAGTTTAATTCTCCCATCATACTCATTTCGAACTCACCCTGCATAATCTTAGAAAATTCCTTACAAAGAAGATCATTAGTAGATCCAAAGATTATGTCATCAACATAAATTTGTACAACTAGAATGTCATGTGCTTTATTTTTGATAAATAGTGTTGTATCAACCTTTCCTCTTGAAAAACCATTTTCCAATAGAAACTTACTCAATCTTTCATACCAAGCTCTAGGAGCTTGCTTCAAACCATAAAGAGCTTTAGTAAGTTTGTAAACATGATTAGGTTTATCAAAAATTTCAAAACCAGGAGGTTGTTCTACATACACTTCTTCATTTAGAAAACCATTTAGAAAAGCACTTTTCACATCCATTTGATACAACATGAAGTTTTTAAAACATGCAAATGCACAAAGCATTCTAATGGCCTCAAGTCTAGCAACCGGGGCAAAGGTCTCATCAAAATCGATGCCTTCCTTCTTGGTTGTACCCTTGAGCCACTAATCTTGCTTTATTTCTCACAACGTTACCTTGTTCATCAAGCTTATTTCTAAACCCATTTTGTTCCAATAACAGAATGGTTTTTAGGTCTAGAAACAAGTTTCCAAACTTGGTTTATCTCAAATTGATTTAGCTCTTCTTGCATAGCAAGAATCCAACTTTCATCATTTTGAGCATCTTCTAAATTTTTAGGTTCTAATTGAGAAACGAAAGCAACATTACCAAAATATCTTTTAAGTTGAGCTCTAGTCATCATCCTTTCTGAGGGATTATCCATAATGTCTTCTTGAGGATGATACTTATGAAATCGCCATTCTTTTGGTAATTGAGAATCTTCATTTTCTTTCTGGCATTTGACTTTCAACTATATTCTGATCTTCATGTTCAACTTCTGGTTCAGCCTGATTATCAGTGTTCTGCTCACTTTCTGGCTGTTCTAGTTCTGATTGTTCATTTGCTTTTCATGATTAGAATCTACAACATCATCACTTTCTAATGTTCTAGATGTAGAGTCAGATTCATCAAACAAACATGAATAGATTCTTCTACAACTAGAGTCTTTTTATTAAATACTCTATATGCTTTACTATTACTAGAATATCCCAGAAAAATACCTTCATAAGATTTAGCATCAAATTTAGCAAGATGATTTTTCTTGTTATCTAGAATAAAGCATTTGCACCCAAAAATGTGAAAATAACCAATATTTGGTTTTCTACCTTTGTATAGCTCATATGGAGTCTTTTTAAGTTTAGATCTTACCAAAGCCCTGTTTAGAATATAACAGGCAGTGTTAACTGCTTCTGCCCAGAAATACTTTGGTAGTTTAGAATCACTTAGCATGGTTCTGGCCATTTCTTGAAGTGTTCTATTCTTGCGTTCCACTACTCCATTTTGTTGAGGTGTTCTAGGTGCTGAGAAGTTATGGAAGATTCCTGACTCGTTGCAAAAAGCATCGAATTTCTGATTTTCAAATTCTCCTCCATGATCACTTCTAATTGCGTGATGTTGTATCCTTTCTCATTTTGTATTCTCTTGCAAAGATGAACAAACATGTCATATGACTCATCCTTATTTCTAAGGAAGAGTGTCCAGGTGAATCTAGAGTAATCATCTACAATAACAAATGCATAGAATTTTCCTCCAAGACTAGAAGGAGTAATTGGACCGAATAGATCAAGGTGTAGCAATTCTAAAGGTCTAGAAGTAGAAACCATGCCCTTGGATTTAAAAGATGTTCTGGTTTGTTTGCCCATTTGACAAGCATCACAAATGTGATCTTTTTCGAATTTCAACTTTGGCAAACCTCGAACCAAATCTTTCTTAGAAGTTTAGAAATAAGGTGCATGCTTGCATGTCCAAGTCTTCTATGCCATAACCAACTAGAATTATCAACAGAAACTAAACATATATCCTGGTTATGCATATCAGAGAGATCTACTAGGTATATATTTCCAAACCTTTTTCCAACGAATAAGGTTTATTATTATCATGCATGTTCTGAACTTCACAATGAGAAGGTTCAAAGATCACTCTTCTATTATCACAAATCTGACTAACACTTAACAAGTTATAATGTAATCCTTCTACTAAGCATACATTCTATGAAGGATTAGAACTACACAATACCAACGATTTTACCTTTTGCTTTGTCTCCAAAGCGCTGTACCTCCCTTTTTCTTTTCTAATCTGGTGAACTTCTTTCTATCACCAGTCATATGCCTAGAGCAAGCGCTGTCCATGTACCACATTTCTGTTTTCAGCTCACTCCTTAGGCACACCTGAAAAGATCAAGCAGATTTAGGTACCCAACTCATATTGGGTCCTAGAGGAGTGGTAACAGGTGCATTTAGCTTTATGATTTTTCTTTCTGTTGAAACTTTGATATTCTAAAGTCACAACATTAGAAAAGCATTTTCTATTAGAAAACAATTCAGTTTAGAAATGCTATCATAGCTAGAACTTGTTTTTCTTTAGAAAACGATTCTGAAATTGATTTTAGAATTCTAATCTCAGTTTTCAAAGATTTTCAGAATTCAGATTTTTACATTTTCTTCAAGATGTCAGATTTTCAGAAAATCGATTATTACAATTTTAAGATATTTGATTTCTATGATGAGATCTTTGCATGTAACTTCTTGATAAAAAGCATTTTAAATGTTTACTTTCAAACTTTAATTTTCTGAAATTCTTTAGAGCTTTATGCTTTCTAACAAGCTTTTCAAACTCATTGCAAAGATTATTGTAAGTATCTAGAAGATCATTTTCTGATTCAGGTTCAGAAATACTTACAGTGCTTCTTCATGCTTCTGGACCGTTGCATTTGTTTCGTTGATTTCAGCTTTCTGTGTTGAAGTCAGAGTACTGATTTCTTTGGAGTCAGAATCGATAGTAGCCATTAGACAGATATTAGCAATTTCTTCTTGATCACTGTGGCTTTCAGAATTAGAATTATCTGAATCACTAAGCAGCTACGAAGCCTGCTTCAGCTTCTCTTTGTTGACTTCTTTTTCAATTTAGGACAATTAGGCTTGATATGTCCGGGTTTGTTGCATTCATAACAAACCACTTCAGGTTCTTTCTTAGGTAAGTTACCATTTTTGGGTGGAAAGTTCTTTTTGTTAAACTTTTTCTGTGGCCTTCCACTCTTTCTATAGAACTTTTTAAATCTTTTAGCAACGAGTGCTAAATCATCACTATCAAGATCAGAAGAACTTTCTTCACTAGAATCTACTTCAAAGCCAGTCCTTTCTTTTTCTTATCTTCTATAGTCAAAGAAGATTTCATTTCTTCTGAAACAAGAGCTCCTATAAGATAATCATAAGTGACGGGAGTCTCTTTGTAATTCATGACAGTTCCTATAGAATCCCATTTTTTAGGTAGAATTCTAAGGATTTTCTTAACAAGCTCATCTTCTGAAATTTCCTTACCGAGAGTTCTCAAAGGATTAACTATATTAGTAAATCTAGAATTTAACTCTGCAATAGTTTCTCCTTCCTTCATACTAAACATTTCATATTCTCTCCAAAGGATATTTATTCTGGATTCCTTTACTCTATCTGTACCCTCATAGGTAACTAAGTTTTTCCCAAACTTCTGTCGAGATTTACATCCAGACACTTTGTTGTATTCTGTTGCATCTAAAGCACAATGAAGAATATTGATAGCTTTTGCATTTATAGCAATATCATTCCAATCAGCATCTGTATATTCTTCTTCTTTTTTCTAACTCTCATCTCCTACAATTTCATGGGAATACGAGGACCAGTAATAACGTTCCTCCAGCAGTTTATATCAACTGATTTCATGAAATTTTCCATTCTAGTTTTCCAATAAGAGTAATTAGAACCATTGAACAAAGGAGGTCTAGAAACAGATTGACCTTCTAAGAAGTAAGAGGAAGTGAGGTTGCCATGGGATCTTATCTCTTAAGCGGTTAAGCTTGTAAGTCAAGAGCCAAGCTCTGATACCAGATTGTGGGTCCCGTATATGTATGGCACAACCCAAGGGGGGGTGAATTGGGTTTTCTAAAAATATAAATTTTAGATTTTAAAACAAATATAGAATTCTAAGTGCAGCGGAAAAATAAAAACTTGTGAGAATAATTATGGATTAGAACTTCCTCACAATGTTCTATAGAAAGACTATGCAAAGTGCAGCTATTAATTAGAACTGCTTCACAATGTCTTATTCAATATTAGAACTTCTTTATGACGAAAGCTATTGTATTTAGAACTTCCTCATAAAGTTTAGAAAATCATATAAGACTGTGTGAGAGACAGTTATTGAAATTAGAACTGCTTCACAGAGCTTTAATCAAGTTTAGAAAACTGATTAGAAACCCAAGTAGTGAAATATACTGTAAATAGAAGAACAGTTTAGAACTTGGTATATTCACTTATCAGAATTCCAGAGTTCTAATATTCAGAGAAGATAAGACTTATTCAGTTTTAGAACATCAAATATTAACAACTTTAGCATTTCTAAAATATAAACAGAAGTGAGTAAATAGTATCAAGCAAAACTTCAAAATTAAAAAGATCAACACAGTGATTTATAGTGGTTCGGCACTAACTCGTACATCCACTCCCCAAGACTCATCTTGAGATCCTCAACTATGTTATCTCTTTCAAGGGTAAGAGACAAACCAACAGTAAGGCAATAGATCAACACCTAGATCTACCCTTTATCCCACTAGATTTTCCAAAGGTTCTAGTTAACCTCAACCCTTTCTGTTTTTGTACAGAAACTCAATTCAAGACATTAGAATCTCTCTCACGGAGAAGGTTGCTTGATAACCTCTTTCACAATAGCTTCTAACCTAAGCTATTACACAATTTTATCAAATAAAACCTGTCTACTAAAGATTACAGAATCTAAATAGACAGACAGAAATGCAATATAAGCACAGGAAAAACATTTTTCAGATTAGAAAATCGTTTAGAACACAGAACCGTTTTTCAAAAGTAGTTAGTTAAAAATTCTTTTCTCTTTAAAGATAAAAACGTGAAGTGTAAAGATGAAAAGAAAAAGGGGGTAGAGAGTAAGTTTTGAGAGATAAAGATGTGATCAATAGGTGAATACTCTTAAAACGAAAACTCTTTCTTCCACATAGTTCAAAGCGTGAAAAACTTTTTATAGAGAGATTGTGACTCTCGTTTTTAGAAAGTGGATATTTCATTTTGAAATCAGAATATTTGCTTTCCTTATTTAGAAGATACGAAATCTTAGTTACCAAAAATTTGTTTTATCCTTTTGGTAAGAAAATAGGAGACGATCTTCCTTTCCTTAAACATAAAGATTTTCGAAAGCAATTTGAGAAATATTTTCAAAAGATCTACTTACTAAAACGAAAAGATAAGATCTTCTTTTTAGGTAAGAGAATAAATTAAAATTCTTTAGATCTTCAAAGAGGTTTTCCGAAAAAGAAAGCAACGATTTATTACCAAAATCGTTAGAGACATAATCTCTTTAATTTAGGTAATTGAATCATTTTGATTTCTTTTAAAGGAATTTCGAAAACAACTATGACGAAAGATTTATTTTGAAGAATCTAATTTCGAAAAATTTGAGAGAAAAAATTAGTTTTGTGCTTATAGATGAATTTTCTCTCTATCCTACAATGTATCCTAATGCCTAACCACTAGGGTCTTGGATATTTCACACACTATGGATTTTGTAGGACTTGCCTTGTTCGTTTTCTTTCCATAAGAATTCTGCATAAAATAATATTAGCACAAATAATATATTTAAATTTATTTATTTGTTTTAATCATCAAAATTTCGAGATTAGAATTTGACCCTTGAGCCAACACATCTAAGGTATGATAACACAAATGCATAAGAAAATCTCCTAAGGAAATTAAATTGAAATGCACCATAATTCTATAAAAATAAAATGTAATCTTAATCTAATTAAGTAAATCAAAAACTATGAATTAAAATATACAAAAAAAAAAAGAAGCTTCAGTAGTAAAAATGTGAAATGACCTAAAAGGGCACCTAGACTACTACTTAACCAAAGTAACTAAAAGGGGTAAGAAGGATAATTCACTCATTTAGGTGGCAGTCCATCTTTTCTACAACAAAGCAAGTGACTCATCTCCAAACTAAGGGAAGGAATGACAAGCATATGAGTGACTCATCACCAAATTGAAGGAAAGAAGACAAGTTTAGGCAACACCTCTTCGCCTCTTCATTCCCAACATAGGCTTCTCCCTTTCACTTTCTTCTTTCTATCGTTCTAACATTTGCTAAAGTTCATTCATAATAAAATATTAAGTATCTACTAGAATATCAAAAGGAAAAGTTAAGCTAACAAAGAAACAAGAGAAGAGAAATAAAAGAAATTAAAAGAAAGGTATGTAATTCAAATTCTGTCTTTGATTTTCATATTTTCTAAGCTTAAATCTTTAATTTGATGAATCAAAACTCAAAATTATCATTTAAACATGTTACTTGATCAATTAGGATGTTGAAATTGATTTAGATTGAAAGAAATTGAACATGGAGAAGTTAGAAACTTAAATTTTCAAAATTGTCTTAATGAAATTGTCTTAATGAAACTGTTAAATTAAATATATAATGAGCTTCAAAATTAATGAAATTTTACAAAGAACTAGCTTGGGATGTTGAGAAGGTCGTAATAAAAGGAAAAGTCCAGAAGATGAAAGGAAAAGAATTTATAGCTAAGTGAATACAGACTGCTCAATGTGACACTCTAAATAGATTTCAGTACTTTGTTTAGGCTGTTTGACCATGTAAATGAACTTTTAAAATTATGAAATTTTATAGAGATTTAACCGAAGATGTTAAGAAGGTTCTGCTAAAAGGGAAAATCCAAATGATGAGGGAAAACGGAGATATTAATAAAAGAAAGAAGACTGCTCAGTATGTAAAAGCTGAAAAATTTAAAAATGAAAAATATAGTCAAGAGAATGCAAGTGACTCATATGCTGAAAGTTCTGGATCTCCTAAGCTTGCACTAAATTAAGCATATTAAAATAAAGTGAACAGACTATGAACTTGAGCATATAGTGGATGAACATAAAGCTTAATTTGTGTAATTTCTGTCTCCAAAATTTCAGATTCAAATTTAATGAACAAAAATATCAAAGAATCTTGAATGTCAATAAAGAGATAGAAATAAAATTAAAAGTGCAATATGTGTTTAAATGTGAATATAGGTCGAGGATTACCGTGAAACCGTTTCAAAATTATAAGTGATCTAGAGGAATCAAATTCTCGCTTTCAAGGTGACTTATAGTGTCTAACGCTTCCTTGTTGCATTGGAACTTTTGATCAAATGCATACCGTTATTGGTATTTTAAACCATTTGTTAATTATGATATTGAGATTGTGAAACCTATTTGGCCTTTAGGCCTATTTGATTGTACCAAGCCATTTGTTTAGCCAATATAACAAAATTCCAACTTGATGGGGGTTATACCATCAGGCTATGTGCACATAGAGATTTGTGATTAAAGGGAGAAGTTATTGCCCTAAAGTGTGTAATGTGTGATAGCACTAGAATGTACATAGTGATAGTTTTCTTCAGTGCTATCTATGTGATTATCTGTCATATTATTGATATTGCCTTTGTGATATGATCCAATTACCACTACAAAAAAACGCCATTTTGCGACCGATAATTGTGACGGACTCAAATCGGTCGCAATTTTGCGACCGATTTGCGACCTGTATTCAAACAGTCGATCATTGTAGCGCTAATAATTCGCGCGAGTTTGTTTTCCATTTTGCGATTAGTTTACGACCGATTTGCGATCGATTTTGCGACCGATTTGAGACCATGAATTACTCCGTCGCAAAATTGTGCGCTTAAAATTAAGGATTAAATTTTGCGATCGATTTGCGACCGAATTAAGACCGATTATTTGCGACCGACATGTACGGTGGCAAATCGATCGCAATTTTGGTGTGAAGTAAAACGACGTTGTAGGGTTAAAAATTATGACCGATTTTAATGAAATTTACGATCGATTAGTCGGTCGTAAATTTTAGAGCTTTAAATGCCAGCGATGCCCTCCTTCTTCTTTCTTCTTCTTTCTTTCTTCTTTCTTCTCCTCCGTTCGCAGCGCCGTCCCAGCCTCTTGCCGCGCCGCTCCAAGCCGCCTGACACCTCCTTCTCCGCTCCATTGCAACACCGGTCACCGGAGGATCACTTCTCTCGTCGTTCGCGGTCGTCAGTCAGTTCAGGTACGTTTGTTTTTTTTTCATTTTTTTTTGTGAACTACTATTTTTTTGTTGTTCTTGTAGTTGCAAGACAAAAAATGAGTTGTTATTTAGTTGCTTTAGTTGTGTTGTAGTTGTGATTTAGTTGGTGTTGAATTTTGTACATGTGTTATTGAAAAGAATGATAAAATTGGAATTAGGCAAAATTGTATATGTAATTTAATCAATGTAATTTTATGTAATGCAATTTTAAAATTTTAGTTGGTGTTGAATTGATTGAAAAATAAAAAAATCACATGTTATTAATTAATGTTAAAAAAAGAACTAAATCAATTAAAATATGTGTAAGTAAATAAATATAATTGTGTAACTAAAATAAATGACAATAAACATAATTGTGTAACTAAAATAAATGACAAATAAACTTACTCTTTTTTTGTAATTATGAAATAATGCATTTTATGTTATTTGTTATTATTGTTGTTATTATTCATAATTTTTTAAATTTTTTGTTATGAAATGAATGATGCGTTTGCGTTGGAGGCCTAGAAGTGGCCATTTTACCTTTAGAGAATGTTGGTGTGATATAGAAGTGTTTATTGAAGTGTGTTTTTATTTGAGATTTGTTTGTGTTGTGTCGAAGTGTTGCCGGATTTTTTTTTTAAAATTGAAATGTATCTAAATAAAAGAAAAATAATAAAAAACTTTCATGTTTTTTGTGTGTTATTGTAATTATTGAAATAATGCATTTTATTTGTTATTATTGTTGTTATTATACTTCTTTTTTTTTTTGAAATGAATGATGCGTTTGGGTTGGGAGCCTAGTAGTGGCCATTTTGCCTTTGGAGAATGCTGGTATGATATAGAAGTGTTTATTGAAGTGTATATTTATTCAATATGTGGAATCGTACACTTACCTTTATTTATATATATATAATATAACCATAGTATTGAATAAATGAACTTAGTGAGTTTACATTTATATATAGTTAACCTTATTATAGAAATAACCTTAGTAAGTTAGAAGTGTAAATTGAACATTACATTTGGCATGTTTTAAGGATGGTTTAGACTAATGCAATTACGTATAATTTGCCCTTTATAAAACAGTGTTAATTAAGTAAAAAAAATGCGGACTAATCGAGATTGGATGTACCGGAGGTACGAGGTCAATGGGATATTAAAACAAGAGTTCTTGCAAGGATTGGAGGCGTTTATACAATTTGTAGTTGGTAATCCCAGTTGTATGGATGGTAATAAGTTGAGGTGTCCATGTAATTACAAGAAGTGTCGAAATAGAGCCTTCTTAGATATCGATACAATTAAACTTCATTTATGCAAAAATGGGTTCGTGGAAAATTATTACGAATGGATACATCATGGTGAGACTCGAGTTTCCAATGGTCAGGCCACTCTATTCCGGTGAGTTTAGAAGGTCAGCCTTATCAATTTCAGTATGGTAATCAATGCAATGATATGGTAATCGATGCGAGTAGTAGTAGAATGTCATTGGGATAATATGGAGGAATCGCCAAACTATACAGCACAACAATTGTTTACATGCTAAGTGCAGCTAACATGAACTGTGGTATGGATGCAATAATCATTCAGTTCTTTCTGTTGTGGCACGATTACTGCACATGAAAGCAGAGCACCATTTTTCAGAAAGGTGTTACGATGATTTTGTGCAGTTAGCAAAGAAATGTTGCCGAAGGCCATTCAATGGTTGATAATTTTTACCGGACAAAAAAATTAGTTCGGGGATTGGGACTACCCGTGGAAAAGATTGATTGTTGTCGTAATAATTGTATGATATACTGGGGCCTTGACGCCGAATTCAGAGAATGCAAGTTTTGTAATCTTCCAAGATATCAACGGCGGGGTCAAGGGACTGGTCGAGTACAAAGAGAGAAGGCTTTCAAGAAGATGTATTATTTCCCTCTTGTTCCTCACTTTCAAAGGTTATATGCATCTAAGGCGACAGCTAAACACATGAGATGGCATGCTTTGTATGAATATGAGGATGGTATAATGACTCATCCGTCAGACTCTGAAGCGTGGAAACATTTTGATAACATTCATCCTGTGTTTGCTGCTAATATGAGAAACGTGAGATTGGGGCTTTGTACTGATGGGTTTCAGCCGTTTGGGCAATCAGGACAACAATATTCATCATGGCCTGTCATTGTCACACCATATAATCTACCACCGTCAATGTGTATGAAAGATGAATACATGTTTTGTGGTTATTATACCTGACCCTACTAATCCAAAACACAAAATTGATGTGTTTCTGCAGCCTTTGATTGCCGAACTTAATTATTTATGGGAATAGGGTTGAAATGTTCGATATTTCGACCAATCAGAATTTATAAAGCGAATGCTTTGCTTTGGACCATCAGTGATTTATCAGCATTCGAATGTTATCTGGGTGGAGCACGGCAGCAAATTGGCTTGTCCTCATTGCATGGAGAACATGAATGCATTTACATTAAAAAATGGAGGTAAACAATGTTGGTTTGATTGTCATCGCAAATTCTTACCAAATCTCACCCTTGGAGGAGAAATCGACAATGCTTTAGAAAGAACATGATTATTGCTGAACCCCCTTTGCCTGTGAAGTCTGGAGTTGAAATATTACAAGAAATTGAAGATCTGGGGCTTATGAAAGTTACAGAGTTAGGTGCAGATGAGGCAAATGGAAGAATTGGCAGGAATAGCAGGTGGAAAAAGCGAAGCATCTTCTGGGATTTGCCGTACTGGAGTTCACTTCTTATCCGTCATAACCTTGATGTAATGCACATAGAAAAAAATGTGTTTGAAAATCTGTTCAACACTGTCATGAACATTGAAGGGAAAACCAAGGATAATGCAAAAGCGAGAGCAAACATGAAGGAAATTTGTCGTCGACCAGAACTCGAGCAATCTGTACTTGCTGGTAAGTTTCCAAAGGCATGTTATTATTTAGATAAACCCCAAAGGCAATTATTGTGCAAATGGGTACGTCATTAAGGTTTCCATATGGATACTGTTCAAATATGGGTAGATGTGTGGACATGAGGAAGTACAGATTGTTTGGCATGAAAAGCCATGACTGTCATGTTTTCATGCAAAGATTGATCCCTGTGGCATTCCGGGAATTATTGCCAGGGAAAATTTGGGAAGCAATGACATAATTGAGTCTCTTTTTCAAGGAATTGACGATGACTGTTATCCGATGCGATGTATGAACCAATTAGCGCAAGAAATCCCAGTAGTGATATGCAAATTGGAGCGAATTTTTCCACCCAGTTCTTTGATTCTATGGAGCATATGCCGGTTCATTTGCCCTATGAATGTCTTGTAGCAGGATCGGTACAATATAGATGGATGTATCCATTTGAGAGGTGATCACTAACATCCCATTCTAATCATTACATCATTTATTTCAACTCATACTTACATATTGGCATTGTACAATGACAGACACCTGCAGAAAATTAAAAAGAATGTGCGCAATAAGGCAAAGGTCGAGGGATCAATTTGCAATGCATATTTGGTGGAAGAAGCTTCCACCTTCTGTTCACACTACTTCGAACCACATGTTTTCACCAAGCATCGGAGAGTGCCACGTAACGATGACGGAGGAGATCGAATAGAATCTGAGTTTGAAGGAAATCTAACAATTTTCACCTATCCTAGGCGTACGATTGGTAAATAAAAAAAAGACGATTGACTGATGCAGAGATACGAGCGGCTCAAACCTTATTTTGTTGAATTGCAAGAGATTACACCATTTGTATAGTAAGTATACATATTGTAGAGTCTAAACCCAGTCTGGGGCGTAGTTAAATCATACTTATGCTAATTTTGTTCGTTCATAAATAGGAAATATATCAATCTTTTGCGGCTTCAAAATCCCAATTTGACTGATACTGCAGTTGATGCAAAACTGGACTCCGAATTTGCAAATGGTTCAAATATTATGTAAGTTACTTTCAATGTACAACATGGAATGTACATTATTAGATCTCACTCGTGTCATTACTATTTCCCATAGGCTCGAAGCTCGGAAAGCGATATTGGTAACAGATTCATTACGGATCTAGCAAAGGGACCTCTACTGGTTGCTAATGCCTACTCTGGCTACTTTGTAAATGGTTACAAGTTTCACACTCAGGGTTATGGGAGAAGCAGAAAGACAATAAATAGCGGTGTTTGCATAAAGGGATCAAAGTACAGTGACGTGTCAAACGATTTTTATGGGAAATTGGTTGAGGTTTTAGAGTTAGAATATCCAGGCCTACCAATGAAGTGCACAATCTTATTCAAATGTGAATGGTTTGATTACGCCAAATGTTGGCATGAAGGTTCATCCTAAGTATAATCTGGTAGATATTAATCAAAGAATAAGATATACAAAGTATGAACCTTTTGTGTTGGTAATGCAAGCTGCACAGGTGTACTATGTCCATATCGATCGTTTAAACGAGATCGTTGCGATTGGATGGCAGTGTGTAAAATCAAGGCTAGATCAGTTGTTCATGCACTTGAAACCAAACAATCTGCTTCACTCGCTGTATGGAGCCATTTCAAGAAGTTAGGGTTGATACACAACCGATGCAAGTTGTTGAAGATTTAACGGATAGATTGGATGACAAAAACGATCTTATGTTGAAATAGGAGCATCGGATGATGAAGAGGAAGAAGATCAAATCATCATGGGTACCTCAGAAGACGAATATCAAGAAGAGGAAGAAGACGAAGAGGAGGAGGAAGCCGATGATAATGAAGACACTTAATACTTAGAACAGTTTTACTGTTACAAATTGATAGATGTATATCTAATATATTAATGAAGAATTTCAATGTTATTCACTTTCTTTACTCATATGTGCCACATGTTCTACAATTCATATAATTGTATACATACATATCTAGGTTCTAATATTTACAGTACAAATGGCTAGAGGTAGAGCGTTTGATTCAGACACGTCCTGCAGTGGTTCGCGTGGAGGTCGTGGCCTAGGACGCAGTACCCATGGACGAGGAGGGACTATCCCTCCTACTTCTTCAGGTACGTCTGGGGCTTCATCCTCTGCTCAGCAGCAAGTACTGACGCCATCACTTCCTTTTGTTCCTTCCTCTTGAACCCCAGTTTCTGGACCAGTACAGTCTTCACCAGCTGCACAGTCACCTACTGTACAAGGTAATCATAAATGTCATTACTGTCATTTCAATTATATATTAATTTATATGCATTTATAACATTTGTCACTTCTTTTGCAGTTTCACCAGATCCACATAACAGCCTCAGTTTGGTAGCGAGATAGTAAATACTTATTCACTTTTTCCTCTGTACTTGGTTTTGTTCAGATTTTGATGCTTTCGTCTAATTATATTTCACTTGTGTTTTTTTTCTCAGCATATATCCACCCTCTCGAGCATCGAGGCAAATTATGAGGATAATCAAGCTACAACTCCATAAAGAAGGATACACATGGGATGTCATACCACAAGAGGCGAGAGACTTTTATTAGGAAGAGTTTCAGGTACGCTTTGGTTTAAGTTATGTCATCATTCAATGTTTACAATTAATCAAGATACCTCTTTTTATTGAAATTTTATTTTTCATTTTTGCAGAAGCATTTCTTATGGGATGAGGCAATTACGGCTATGCTGAAAGTGGCCTGGGAGAAGTTATGCGCTGATCGCTATGCTGACTTCACCTATAGGATGCGAAAAGTGGTAAGAAGCAGCAGTGCGTGTCTCAAGAGATATGGGAGAGCTGGCAAAAGGCTTGGGAGGATCCTACATTCAAGAGAAAGCGGGAGATATTTGCACAAAATAGGCGCAGTGAGACTGGCAGTGATGGAGCAAGACCTTCTCGACATACAGGTGGATCAATATCTGCTATAGAGACAGCTCATTATTAGTGAACTAACTAGTCACAGTATATGAAACTGATGTTTAATGAAAGACACTATATTAATATATCATGCATAAAAATTCATTACAGGCTAAAAAATTTGGTCGTGAGCCCACACCGATTGAGGTGTTTACATACACTCACACGAAGGACCACGATCTTAATACGTTTGTCGACAGACGTGCGGTGAGCGTCAATGTAAGTAACAATGAAGAATATTTACATTTACCCTTTAGTCGTTTCGAATATGTACAAAGTTCAATATAATAAAGCTTGCAACTGCATTGATTAATTAATTTTTTATTTTCAGGGGAACTATACTATAGCTCGCAAGCGTCTTGTTTCTTCTCAGACTGAATCTGAAGCTGAGTCAAGAATTGATGAGGTAGCACTTTATCTCGAGGCTGTAGGAGGCAAGAAGAAGAGGAAGGTATATGGCAGGGTCTCAGGCATTAGAGTTTTACTGCGGCTCAGCATCTCACACTTCTGCAGGCAGCACAGGACCACAGCTCGAGCACAGTGCCGAGGAGTTTACTGCATTATGGGCTCGTGTTGATGACCAGTAGAGACAGATTGTAGAACTTAGAGCGCATGTCATGCGGTTGTCTGGTCAGTCCGGTGCGGTACTTATTCCTCTGATCCTGCGCCTGCTACAGATCGAAATGTTTCAACATCTCAGCAGCAGCCACTACCGTCTCCTGATCCCAATGCTGCAGACAATACCTTAGTCACTCCTGCCGACACTACAACACATCCAGTAGGTACTCCTCCCGGCGATTCGACATTGGATCGTGCAAATGACCAACCGCATAGATTTGATTTCAGACCTTTTTAGCTTTCTAGTGGTTTTTTGAAATTTTGTTTAGTACATTAACTACATTAACAATTACATTTTTATATTGTTTTGAATTGCATTTGTGATATATATATATATATATATATATATTATATATGCCAATTTTAACAATTGCAAAAAAATTATGGTTTTATAATATTATTTATTATTATTTTTTGTATTTTGAGACAGATTTGTGACCGAACTGCAACCAAAAAACTTTAAAATTTGCAACCGATTTGTGACTACATTTCATAATTGCGACAGACTGTTTCTCCGACCAATTTGTGACGCGTTTCAAAAGGAAAATACGACCAAATTTTGCGACGAGCACTTTTGCGACAGATGGTAATCGGTCGCTAAGTTTATTAGCAACTGATTTATTGCGTTTTGTCAGTCGCAAAATGGCTTTTTTTTTTTTTTTGTACTGTACTATGATTCATTCTTTATGGACTTATCTCTTTGATGAGCTACAATTGTACTACCATCTTGTATTACTATAAATATTGAACTTTGAAATACTTTTCAGTGTACATGCTACTAATATGACACTATAATCTCACTGAGTTGACGACTCACTCAAGCGTCTGTGGTTTCAGGTGGAAGTGATCCAAATCCGTCAGCTTCTTGATTTCCTTCTTCCAACAAGAAGCCTGTGAATAATGTAAATAATTATTAGATATTATAAATTGATGATAAGTTATATGAACTCTAGTTAGTCCGTAGTACCTTTGTGAATGATATTAGTATGAGATGTATGTAAGCTATAATGTACACAGTATTATAATGGTGTGATTTATGATTATACAAAATGTATGAAAGATTGTATTCGATGATCCTGGGAATTAAATGAAAGTACATAAGTTGACTGTAGCTCACCTAAATAACTAATCAAGATAAGCAATATGTTGAATTGGATTAATTTTGTTGTGGATTCTATGAGGTACCCAGTACCTTAAACTTACCTAGACCCTAGGACCTCACACCATCAATTTTTAGAGTGTGACAATCATGATGATGGAGGAAGAAAAAAAAAAGCTAACTATTAATTTATTATATTTTTGGTAGATAGTAGAAAACTGTAAATTCTTTATTCATTGCTTCATATTCATATGTGTGTATTAGTTATTTATAATTTTTTTTAATTCATGTAATTATTATATATATATATATATATAATCCTATAATTTATTAAGTCGGTAAATTGTATGATTTGAGTATTTGAGTTTTAAGAGAGTTTTACTAAAATTGGGTAGAAAAATATAAGTATAATTTTTATTTAATTTATTATTGTTATTATTTTTTTATCATTATTTTCCAAAAGAAATCTCTTTACTTACAATTATATATATATATATATATATATATATAATATAATAGATATATATATATATCTATATATATATATTATATATATATATAAATAACATTTACACCTACCTATAATTAAAATAAATTCTTATTATTTAAGTTTATTATCATTTATATCAAATAATCATATTTTAAAAATTAATATTCATTTACAATAACAATCTATATCTATATTTCAATTTTAAATTTTATTTTTTATTTGATCATTTAAAATTCCTTTTATATTTAAAATAATTAACTATATTATATTTGAATATTTATTATTTTTCAATTTTAGATTGAATTGTTTAATTTTTTATGTCCTTTATTTAGAATAATATTGATTTTTACATCTATATCTTTATTTATGGGGAATTTTGTTTATATGTCTTTCAAATTTGTAATTCTATATATCTTTATTTATAAGTAATGTTTATCTAAAGGTTTTTATATTGTATGTATTTATTTTAGTTTATATATATATATATATATATATATATATATATTATAATTTTTTATTTGCTTTTTTATTTTTTTGAAGTTGTAGAATTTATTTATTATAAGTATTTATTTTATGTGTAATAAAAAGTAATATAAATATAATGTATAATAATAAAACAATTGGTGCAATGCATAGCTCTTGGACTAGTTAAAAAATAATAATAATAAAAATAAAAGAAAATATTGGCGGACGAAAATATCAAGCTCCACGTGCGCCTATAACCAGAAAATGGTAAAATTTAAAAATTAAAAGAAAAGAAAGAGAGAATTGCAGAAGGGAGAAAGATCCATCATTTTCTGGTCTCCCAAACAAAATAAAAAAAAGGTGTTGACAGTGTAGGGCAAGTGAGGCTTCAGTCTTAGGCGGCAAGGCCTTCCTCTTTCTTTCTGTCTGGCATTTCAGCCTTTGACAACTAAGAAAGAACCAAAAAGGTCCAACGTCAAGGGAAGAAAAAAAAATTTAAAACCACACACCTGTCACCAACAAGTGTTTGATCCAAAACAGCACAGCAGGCGCTTGCTTTTGGTAGATCTGATTGACATTTTTGCTTTAAGTCGTTTACGATCTCTATCTGTGTAAGTCACATTGCGTTTCCGTTTTCTTTTTTTTTTTTTTTCTTTCCTTCAATTTCTGTTTCTGTTTAAATTTTTAGCCGTTTGGTTGCTGGGAAATGGAGGAATTTTGAGAAATGTTTTGTTTAAACAGATTTTCTTGTCAAACTTCAACTTTTATGCCTTTTGTTTTTCTTAAGAAAAAACTTTGTTCGTTTTTAAATGAAAGCAATGTCAGGCTATTTGTCGTTTTTCTTTTTTTCTTTCCCTAAATTATCTTAATTATTTATTCTTTTCCCACAAATTGAATAGAAGAACTGTGAATCTTTAATTTCATTCTCTGTTTGTTGCCTAATTTTTAGGCAGGAGTACGCTAAATAAAATGCACTCTACCTTCAAAGTTTCTAACTTCTGATTTTTTTTTTTTTTTTTTAATTTTTTGGTTCTCAGGTATGTGGAATTCACATTCCCTTATAGATCTTTGATGTGGCTTCAAAGGTGGAGAGTTTGAAGCTGTAATCTAAGTTTTCAAATAAGTACCAGTGACTATTTCTTCGCTGGTTAATTGAATCAATTATGGTGTTTTGGGAAGGTTATGTGAGTGACGAAGCAATGGGCACATTTGCCCCAATTGTGGTCTACTGGTTGTATGCTGGACTTTATCAGATTTTGCCACCGTTGGATAAATACCGGTTGCACACAAGAAAAGAGGAGAAAGAGAAGAACTTGGTACCATTGCCAAAGGTGGTCAAGGGTGTTTTGCTGCAACAGTTAGTTCAGGCGATAGTCGCCCATGGGCTCTTTTTGGTTCGTTATTTAACTTAAATAGAAAAATTTATATTTTCTATCTATGGCATGTTATGATATGATTATTCTTGCTAATGTAAATAGTGAGTAGAGAGGTTACTGAAAGAGGTTACTGAATATTCTTGATAATTACTGATTAGATAGGTTACTGATTATTCTTGATAATTACATGCAAATTTCAATCTATGTACAGAAATATAGGCCATAGAAAGAGGTTGCTGAATTAGAGAGGAAAGGAGGACAGAGTGCTGCTTCTGATGTTATACCGAGGAAAGAGATTTTAAGCTTAATTTTATCTAGAATGGCTGCAAATTAACTTACCTTAGTGATATATTATACACTAAACATTTGAAAATATGATGGAAGAATTCGGAATACAGTTTTTGTATCACCTAGGACCTTGCTTGTGTGATGGACGTTCGTGATAGCCTCTCCATGGAGGAGTAGCAATTATCTTTTGGTACATGGAGCATTTTTTCTAATCATAATTAGAGTGATTAAGCAGAAGTAAAATATTTGCACCGAGTTTGGTTTGTGGAAGGAGCAGGAAACCAAGGTTAGATTAAACGGTATGATGGTGCCCAAGTGCAAACAAGTCAATATTTAGGCTGTGTGTTCCAGAAGGGAGTCTCATAGATGATGATATTTCTTATGGAATTCAAGTACAATGGATGAAATGGAGGAGTGCTACTGACGTACTATGCGATAGGAAGATATCTAACAAATGAAAGATCATCTCTATTGGACGGTGGTGAGACTGGCAATACTATCTGAGAGTGAATGTTGGGCACCGAATACTCAACATATTCACAAGATGGATGTTACGGAGATGCGAATATTGGGATGGATGGTGGTCACACAAAGTTGGACAAAATTAGGAATGATCACATTAGACAAAAGGTGCAAGTAGCAGATATTGTAAATAAAGGATTCATATAGCCGACTCTAATTAGTTTGGGACTAAGGTTTAGTTGTTTTAATGAAGTGTTATTCTTCCAGTAAATATTTATGAAAAAATTTTGCATATGAGCATAGCTGAATCCTTAGATGGGGGATGTTTGTAGTGGGTGTGGTAGCTTGGAAAGAAGCAAATTTTTAGGTTTAAAGTGGGCTCATATTAGATGATTAATAGTTAAAAGAGTTTTTTTTTTTTTTTTTTTTTTGTTTTTTTATTGCAGCTTTTGTTTACCATGGAAATACAGTTTGAAAATTTGTCCTTTTAATATTTGACTGTCTTTGAAATGTTTTAAATGCAGATGCTTGGACTTGGAAATAAAAGAATTTAACAAGAATTATCAAATTTAACATTTCAACTCAATTTTTTTAAAAGCCTGCAATTCTCGTTAATGGCATAGGCATGCTAGTTTACAACAGAATCTTCACAATTTTCAAAATTACTTTTGAGATTTTTCCTTAACAAAAATCTTGTGCAAAAAACCCTGCTTCATTCCTTCATGATTGATTTCTTAGGATTGGAAAATGGAATTATGACTAATGAAGCATCCTGATTGAGTAATACTTGCTTTGAACTGTATGTGGTATGCGTATTTTCACCCAGGTTTGTAAAATGCTCATTCTAGTACCTAAGAGTGGAACTCAGCACATATATGCTACCTGCATAACGCTGTGGCATCATTGCTATGGAGTCTCATGAGAGTAGCGGTATGGAAATCAACAGCCTAACTTCTAGCAATTTCTGAATGAGGCTGGTTAATGTCTATATAATTGTATTGGCGTTGATTATGTTTGGCCTGCATATGCAGCATGTTCCCTAAAATTGTTTTTATTTTTTTATGTTTTGGAAAACCTTCCATTTTTTTCCTTTTTGAAGCCAGTCAAAAATATTGATTTCATACTATCTTTTATTTTTCACTTATCCTATTAAATATTATAGGTTGGACAGTTGAGGAAAACACATTTGTGTTTATCTGTATCTTGTTTTATTTTTTCTTTAAAGATTTTTGGATGCTTGTAAGAGATTCTCCAAAGAACAAATGGATAATATATTGGCATTAGACTTCATATATCTGGAGAATTTATAGAAGGCCCAGAAACTTTAACATAATTATTGTTCCTGAAGTTGTCTCATGCGTCCATTGTTATTAAACACTGTACGCAACATAAAAAATTTGCAAAAAAGCACATAATACAGCTATCTCACCATATCTAGATGTTGCAACTTGCATATGATGCTCCCGCTCCATATCAAAACTTGACAACAAGATTAATGTCCATAAACCTTTGAATTTGGTATTCTACAGCCACATCTTAGCATTTAATTTGATACACTTAAATGATATAATTTTGGCATTCTTTCTGTTTCTTACATCTTCCGAGTTCCAATTTGAACACTAATGTCACATCTAATTATGTTTTATAATGAAATTTTGACTCATATGTTATTTAAGGAAACTTAAACGTCCTGACTATAATATTACTGTTGTGTTGTGTGTGAAAAACTTTTATCTCTAGTTGTTTCTCATATAATAAAACACCTTCATACCTGTAGCATATATCCTTAAGACTGATGGATATATTAAAATTTTTAGTTATTTATAGTTTGATGCTGTCATCATTTTATGATAACATGCATCTCCTGGACGTTTAATTGTTCCAGGTTATATTTAGTGATAAAATGTTGGTCTTTTGCTTTCAAATTCATCATTCCAAGTAAAGAACTAACGTGTGAAAGAGTTGCACTAATTCAAAATATTGGCCATTCTAATATTTAGTTTGTCTTTGGATATTTAGCTATGGATTCCATGGAAAAGAGTTTTTTTGTATCTTCCATAGAGGATTACATGGTGATATGCATATATGGGAGAGGATGGGGACTAGTAAGCATGTCCTTTATTACTTAAATTCATACATTATTTCAAGGTAGATCCCATTCACTAGTTCTCATTAAGATGGCTTTATACTGTGAGCACTATCATGTCGGGGAAAAAAAAAAACAAAACAAACTGGTGTTTTTTTCTAAAATAATCCAATCAGTTAGTTTTACTTTAGAATAAATTGGTTAATTCGGTTAAAAAGATAAAACTAACCAAATTGAACCTAATTGTGTATATTTATACATTGTGTGTGTTTGTGCATGAGATAAACTGAACCAGAATTTGTAAAACTCCAAATTGAGCTGAATACTCGCTCATATTTCCCATTGATGCACTCATTAAATGTTATTTTATGGAATTTTGACTAGATCATAGCATGCCATGGATATAAGTACCAAAGCCCCATGAAACCTTTGTGGAAAACCAAATTGATGAATGTTTAGTATCTTCAATTTAGGGATCTTATTTATTCAACCTGATGATCTTTTAGTTTGTCAATATTTTCAATATCACATGACACTTTCTTTTTTAAGCTCCTATTTACTTTTCTTTATTATTGGGTTGGGATTTTTTCCTTTTTTTTTTTGGGGGGGGGGGGGGTGCTGGGGGGGCAGGTGTTCGTGCTCAGAAAGATTGTATGATATCTTTTTGAGTCTGAAAAGTGAATGTTTCCTTTTATTATATTTGTGCAGTCCTACATATAAACCTTGAGTTATATAATTTATTGTCAATATGTTATGTGAACTTTGAGCTTGCATGTACGTATTTTATCATGCTGGTAGCATGAATTTTGCTGGCTAAGGAATAGCATTGTAAAATTCTTATTGAAATCAGATTTCAAATTACTAAGAAAAGAAAAAAGATCCATTCTTTTTGTTGCTAGCTACTTGATGCATGCGGAGGAACATTTTTAGATATCGTTATATTGTTGAACCACTATCTTTTCTTTAAATTTTTAATATCATGACTAGGATTCTTAAATTTTTACCTTTTCCTTCTTGGTGTTTTCTTGCTTTTCCAAAGAACTTGTTTGTTCCATCACCTCTTGGATGCTATTTCAACATCCTCTCTCCTCTCCTCCTCCTTTCACAATTGATCTTAATTCTCTTAGTCAGCTAGGTTCACATTGGTTTATCTTGATTGCTTGCTGCTGAGCACGACTCCCTTTTAGCTTTCATGTTCTTGTTCTTATAATGTGATGATAGAAGCAAAGCATAACATTGCTGGATTGGTAGGTCTAGCACCTGATTTGTATTTGATTAGCTACTGGAAATTTACTTTGATAAAACATTTTTTTTTTTTTTTTAAGAAAAGAGAGATCTAAGACAGAAGTCATTGCAACTTCCAGCTTCCTATCTTCACCTGGCCAAATTCATTTCATTTAAACTCGGCTAGTAGAACTAATTGAAGTTGTTTCATTTGTATTGCTGAATTAAGAATGAATGAAAGGAACCATAGCCTAATGCCTTCCTGAGTGAGATGCCTACTGAGCCTATGAAAACTAATTAGAGATCTTACATGGAAAATGCTTTTTATTCATAATTTTCCATTCTGTGCTCTGCTGGAGGTAATGTTGGTGTTTGAATGAAAAATCCTGTTTCTATAAAGTTGCTCGGTAAAAGCTGAATGGAAGATTGCTTGGTCTGTTTGATGACTTGACATGTTATTAGTTTTGTTCTCTTGCTTTTGCTTTTGGTGCATTAGTTTTGAAAGAGACAGTGCACATTAGTTGACTCCTTGATGTTGGATACGTTAAGCAGTTCTTGTCTGACATGAGGATATCAGCTAGTTACTGAGAGGTTGGTAGGATCTTCGATGATAAGAATATCAATTATTTGATAATATTATTTGAATTGAAATATTTTGTGAATTTTGAAATACCTGCTGATTTTTTATTTTTATCAATCAATGATTAACTTTTAATAGTCCTGCTCTTTTGCTGCAGTTGACCTCAACGATGGATCCATCTGGGGTCATAGTCCAGCCCTCCATTCCTATCCAAATCATGCAGATTATTATTGCTATGTTCGTGATGGACACATGGCAATATTTTGTGCACAGGTATATGCATCAGAACAAATTCTTATACCGCCACATCCATTCACAACATCATAGGCTAGTTGTCCCATATGCAATTGGGGCACTTTATAATCACCCACTGGAGGGTCTATTGCTTGACACAGTAGGTGGTGCCATTTCCTTTCTAATATCAGGAATGACTGCACGAACCGGAGTAATTTTCTTCTGTTTTGCTATCATTAAAACTGTAGATGATCACTGTGGACTTTGGTTGCCTGGCAATATATTTCACATTGTTTTCCAGAATAACACTGCTTACCACGACATCCATCATCAACTTCAAGGCACAAAGTACAATTATTCTCAGCCATTCTTCTCAATATGGGAAAATTCTGGGAACCCACATGCCTTATGATCTAGTTAAGCGAGCCGAAGGTGGTTTTGAGGCAAGGTTGGTGAAAAAAGACTAGTTCAAATTTGATTATTTTCTGTCATTTTGAAATTATCACTTAACAGAGAAATATTCTTTTCGGTTGAGACTAAAATTGTTGGAAAGTTGAATTAGAATTGGTTGTTAATGCATTTATGTTCGTAGGCTTTCTAGCATAAGAGTGGTTTTGGGTGTTCAACCATCTATTCTAGTTAATTGGCTGTTATTCATGTAGTTGGTAATGGTAATTTTACCAGCCTACCTGATGAATTGTAACTGTTGCGTTCTGTATGTAGCATATTTATTTGTTCTAACTTGACTTAGTTGCGTTGCAAGCCTGATTCAGTATTTAATTTTTATTTGATTACTAATGTATTCTATATGACAAATAATATTTGTCTTAAAAAAATATTATATTGGAATTTATTTTACTATATTTGAAAAATTAAAGGCTCAATACATAAATTCACTCTTATATCTATGTAAAAAAAAATCTGTGGCACATTCAATTTTTATGTTCAAATATTAAATACTTTAACTTATAAAATCGTATTTATTAAATACTTCAACTTGTAAAACTTATTCTGTTGAATTCGCAAATTTGTGAAATTGGATCGATTAAATATTTATTTGATAAGATAGTTAAAAAATGTCAAAATTATTGTTTCAAACATATCAAGTGAATATTTTGCCATATCAAAAATAATTATTATTGATAGTATGGAAAATGATACAATTTTACCAAAGTTGTAATATTAGAGGTATAACAAGCTCCTCAAAAAGTTTGCATGCTATGTAAGGTTTTTTTTGGTAAGTAAAATGGTAAATTTATGCATTGTTATACATTAAATTAATTATTTAATGATAAACAGAGATTCAAGTAGTTCTACAAACCAAATTTGAGTGTTATATATATAAATCCTAAATCAAAAAAAAAAAAAAAAAAAAAATCAAAAACCTTACTTGGCGCTTTTTCCTTTTGAGTATTTCCTTTTTTCCTTTTTTTACAAATTTTTTAAATTTAATTAATTGTTAAACATTTTTTTCTCATATCTAATCTAATGTATAGAAATTTTAAATGTTTAATTCTTTAAAATTTTTGAATTTTAAAATTAAAACTTTTAAATCCTTTGAATTTTTTGAATTTGGAATTGAAACTTTTAATACCTTTGAATTTTTTTTCTATATATATACTTATATCTATCTATATATACTATCATATTAATCAATTCAGTTATTTTCTTTCACGGTAGTCTTTTTTTTATTTTTTATTTTTGGGCTGAGTTTTGATTGTACTTTCTCTATTTATTTTATATCATTGCCTTTTCTTCTTTGATCAAGGTAATGTTAACTCTTCGATTTTTTCTTTTTCTATTTTTTCTTCTTTTCTGTGCATCCCGTGATTTCTCCTATCTTTAATCTTTGTTTATTTAATAATATTTTCTTTATTATCTGTCACATGTGTGTAGTTGCAGGTATAAAAAATATATTGATGGAGATGAACAGAAGTAAAGTTAAATATAAATCCATTTATGTATTTTTTTTTTAAATGTATTATATTTTTAGCAAATTGTGTATAAGCTGTAAATTTTTTATTTATTGATTCAAATATATATATATATATATATATATATATATATATATTAATTATTTATAATATTTTAATTCATGTAATTATTATTATAATATATGTTTTTATTGATATATTGCGTATATTTAAGTATTTGATATGGTTTGAGTTTTTGAGTTTTGAAAGAGTTTCACTAAAAATAAATTAATAAATTGAGTAGAGAAATATAAATAATATTTATTTATTTATTAGTATTATTATTGTTATTGTTATTATTATTATTATTATGCCATTTAGATCAAAGAGAAATCTCTCCACTATTACAGTTTTATATATATATATATATATATATATATATATAAAACTCAATAAACATATTTTAAAATAGCAAAAGAATTTGATAACATTAAAAATAAATACATTTAATAAATAAACAAGGATTGAGATACCTTATCATTTATAGTTAAAAAATATTCTTGTCATTTAAATTTTAATTTTATTATCTAAATATTAAAAAATCATATCTAAAGAATCATATTTTTCAAAATTAATATTCATTAACAATAATTATCTATATCTATATTTCAATTTAGAATTTTTATTTTTATTAGATAATTTAAAATACTTTTTAATTTAAAAATTATTATTTATTTAAAATAGTTAACTATATATATTTGAATATCTAAATTTTTTTAGTTTTTGATTGAATTGTTTAATTTTTTATCCATTATTTATAATAATTATATATTTATATTATCAAATTTATAGATGAATTTTTTTGTATGTTTTTTAAATTTATAATTTTACAAAAATAATTTAACTAATACTTATTGTCTAGGACTTTTGTATTTTTACCCTAATAGTTATATATATAATATATATATATATATAGATATATATATATATATATATAATATATATTTATTTATTTTCTGAAGTTGTAAGATTTATTTATTTTTTTTAGAAATATTTACTTTTATATGTATAACAAAAAGTAACTTTTTAATACAATGTACAATAATAAAGTAAAAAAGCAACCTGCGCAACGAGCGGCTTCCACCTAGTTTAAAATTTGATTGAAATCAAGTTAAATCTTGAATTTTGAGTTTTGTTATAGAGTCTAGTTGGCAACATAATCCTGCTATGCTAACAAAAATTGTCTATCTAAATAGCATTTACGGTCTGATGCAGAATCAAGAAAGCAAACCAGTAGAGAAGGAAGATGGTTTATTAATTTTGTTCCTATCATCAGCTTCCAAATTACTCGTACAAATACCAAGTTTCCTTTTCAAAGAACCACTTCAAAAATTTTTCAAAATTATTCTATTTCACCAATAATCTCTGCAGGAACATGAACCTTGCTTAAACCTATGAAACCTAACGCGATCCCTCACAATAATTTCTCGATTATATATCTTTGACATAAGCTTAATAACTACATGACAATCCCCACATATCCTAAGATTCTTAATCACTTGAATTGGCATTCCCCTAGTACTAATTAAACCAAAAGCCACAGCCAATTTCTCACTATGATGGCAAATGCATTCTCCTTCTCCTCGTCTCCAATGTCATGCAACACAAAATTGTCTCTGCCAATAACCCATATTCCTTAATCTTAA
>NW_028322326.1:2500-17500 GCF_041381405.1 Jatropha curcas
TGGTTCAATTCGATCTTATCCAATGTAGAATTAGGATACAGGTGTAGGTTAAGTAAATCAATGGATAGTTTTAGTCCTCTTGAAAATACCAGTATAAGCGAAGACCCAATTCTAAACGATACAGATAAAAACACCCATTGTTGGAGTAATAGTGACAGCTCTAGTTACAGTAATGTTGATCATTTAGTTGGCATTCGGAATTTCAGCGTTGATGAAACTTTTTTAGTTAGGGATAGTAATAGGGACAGTTATTCCATATATTTTGATATTGAAAATCAAGTTTTTGAGATTGAAACTGATCATTCTTTTCTGAATGAACTAGAAAGTTCTTTTTATAGTTATTGGAATTCGAGTTATCTGAATAATGGGTCTAGCAGTGGTGACTTCCACTATGATCATTATATGTCTGATACTAAATATAGTTGGAATAATTACATCAATAGTTGTATTGACAATTATCTTCGCTCTCAAATCTGTATTGATTTAAGTGGTAGTAACAATTACAGTGAGAGTTACATTTATAGTTACATTTGTGGTGAAAGTGGAAATAGTAGTGAAAGTGAGAGTTCCAGTCTAAGAACTAGCACGAATGGTAGCGATTTAACTATAAGAGAAAGTTCTAATGATCTCGATATAACTCAAAAATACAAGCATTTGTGGGTTCAATGCGAAAATTGTTATGGATTAAACTATAAGAAATTTTTGAAGTCAAGAATGAATATTTGTGAACAATGTGGATATCATTTGAAAATGAGTAGTTCAGATAGAATTGAACTTTCGATTGACCTAGGCACTTGGAATCCTATGGATGAAGACATGGTATCTCTGGATCCCATTGAATTTCATTCAGAAGAGGAACCTTATAAAGATCGTATTGATTCTTATCAAAAAAAGACAGGATTAACCGAGGCTGTTCAAACAGGCACAGGTCAACTAAACGGTATTCCCGTAGCAATTGGGGTTATGGATTTTCAGTTTATGGGGGGTAGTATGGGATCCGTAGTAGGGGAAAAAATCACCCGTTTGATTGAGTATGCTACCAATAAATTTTTACCTCTTATTTTAGTGTGTGCTTCCGGAGGAGCACGCATGCAAGAAGGAAGTTTGAGCTTGATGCAAATGGCTAAAATATCTTCTGCTTTATATGATTATCAATCGAATAAAAAGTTATTTTATGTATCAATCCTTACATCTCCTACGACCGGCGGGGTGACAGCTAGTTTTGGTATGTTGGGGGATATCATTATTGCTGAACCTAACGCCTATATTGCATTTGCGGGTAAAAGAGTAATTGAACAAACATTGAATAAGACAGTACCTGAAGGTTCACAATCGGCTGAATTTTTATTCCATAAGGGTTTATTCGATCCAATCGTACCACGTAATCCTTTAAAAGGCGTTTTGAATGAGTTACTTCAGCTTCACGATTTCTTTCCTTTGAATCATAAATCAAGTAGAGCCTTAAGTTAATAGTTAATTAAATAGTTAATAGTTAATTAAATTAGTTAATTAAAAATAAAAATTTAGTTAATTAAATTGAATTTAAATTAGTTAAAAATTTTTTTATCGGAATCAAAGGAAAAATCCGAAGAATGGATTTTTTTGTAACATAAGAGCGAATTGTAGAAAGAACTATGCAGATAATTTTTTTTTACCGATATTCTGATTACTAATTAAGAAACCTCTATCAACAAGAAAAAAGGGTGAATTCTTTTTTCCGTGAAAAAAAAAAGAAAATTTTGACAAGGTAAATAAAACGAATTTCATGCTCTTTTCTTACTTATGCATAGAAAATAGAGAGTCTTGCTATATATGTCTCCCCGGAATCCCCTTTTTTACTAATAAAAATACCTATTGACGGATCGGATTATAAATTCTTTAACGAATTTTTCGGGAATTTATAAGCAGAAAAACTCTTTATTTTTCTTATTTATTAAATTTTTATTTTTATTAAATTATTAAATATTAAAGTCAAATTATAAAATGAAAGTTATAAGACAAAAAAAAAGATAAGAATAACAAATAAACGAATTATCATATATATTTCATGTAGAAATAGAAATAGGTCATTTAGTTAGTTCTACACTCTTTGCACTTTATTATATATATTCACTTAGATATACTTAGTATAATTATATAGGAATTCTAATGATTATAAGATATCTTTCTAATAATCTAATAATAAAATATTAATATAATTTAATTAATATAATTAATATAATTTAATTAATATAATTTAATTTATAATTTAATAAATAATATAAATAAATTTAATAAATAATATAAAAATAATATAATTTAATAAAATATTAATATAATTTAATTAATATAATTTAATAAAATATTAATATTAAAATATTAATATATTAATATAATTATAATATTAATATATATTAATATAATAATAAAAATATTTATAATTTATAATAATAAAAATATAATAAAAATAAATAACAGGTACAAATATTAAACCGAGGTGCCCATTCTATGACAATTCTTAACAACCTACCCTCCATTTTTGTGCCTTTAGTGGGCTTAGTATTTCCGGCAATTGCAATGGCTTCTTTATCTCTTCATGTTCAAAAAAACAAGATTGTTTAGATCTGATTAGGCCCGATAAGGGTAGATTTCATTTATTTTTTTTTCAAGACTTAGACTTGGATCATAATACAGATATCTATTTAGTATAAATACAGATATCTATTTAGTATAATATGATATAACATGCAGGCAGCTCCCTTCAAACATAAATGAAAATGAAAGGGTTCTTATGCAGGCGTAAATATTATATATGAGTAAATGAGCTATTTGAAAATAAATCGAGATTGCGGCGGAGGCCTGAAAGAAATGCAAAGCCAACGTTTTTATAGTAGATAGAGGTGAGGGGGCTCCCTTTTTAAAAATATTAAAAAAAAATAGGGAATTCATCGAATTCTTTCTAAAGATTCACATCCGAATAGTGCGAGTTGATGAAAGTTACTTCAAAAAAAAGAAAGTCAAATTGGGCTAGTTTCCCACTTCAAATAAAAAGCAACTGAATCTAGTATGAGTTGGCGATCAGAACGTATATGGATAGAACTTATAGCGGGGTCTCGAAAAACAAGTAATTTCTGCTGGGCCCTTATACTTTTTTTAGGTTCATTGGGTTTTTTTTTGGTTGGAATTTCCAGTTATCTTGGCAAAAATTTGATATCTTTATTTCCATCTCAGCAAATAATTTTTTTTCCACAAGGGATCGTGATGTCTTTCTATGGGATCGCCGGTCTATTTATTAGTTCTTATTTGTGGTGCACAATTTTGTGGAATGTAGGTAGTGGTTATGATCGATTCGATAGAAAAGAAGGAATAGTGTGTATTTTTCGCTGGGGATTTCCTGGAAAAAATCGTCGCATCTTACTCCGATTCCTTATGAAAGATATTCAGTCTATTAGGCTAGAAGTTAAAGAGGGTATTTACGCTCGGCGTGCCCTTTATATGGAAATCCGAGGCCGGGGGGCCATTCCTTTGACTCGTACTGATGAGAATTTGACTCCGCGAGAAATTGAGCAAAAAGTAGCCGAATTGGCCTATTTTTTGCGTGTACCAATTGAAGTATTTTGAAATGAGATGAAGAATGAACATTTTCTTAGCAGGAGTGAAGAAATCCAAGAGTCTTCTTTTTTTTCTATAGCATAACTTAACTGAAAATTCTTCACAATGTTGATGAACCAAAGAAGACGTATATTATATATACGGAACAATTAGAAAACGAAACTTTTTTATCTGCAAATTTTTTTATGTGTACGTAAATTCACTAAATTCAGTAACAAAACAAGAAAGAAATCTAAATAATAGACCCATCTCATAGAGCAAAACAAAGCATTTTGGAATAAAAAAATATAGAATAAAGAAATTCTCTTTTTATTTTCAATATTTGAAATTGATACTGGATAGATCATATCTTGTAAATTCTCTCTCCTTTCTTTTGTCAATCGACGTTTCTTTTTATCTTTTTTTTGTTCTCCTTATTCGTGTACTCTTCTTTTTATTTTTAGGCTATTTTTTTTCTATTCTTTCAAAATTCAAGGACTAAGCACTGACTCACAAAAAAACAGGGAATAGATTCATAAGTTCGAAGCCTTGTAATAGAACTTATGCTTGATAGAAATATTAGATCATATAGAATCGATAAATGGAGTGGGTTCATTAAAAATTCACAGACGAAAAAATGAAAAGAAAAGCATTTATTCCCCTTCTATATCTTACATCTATAGTTTTTTTGCCCTGGTGGATCTCTTTTTTTTCTTTTTTATTTAATAAAAGTTTTGAATCTTGGGTTATTAATTGGTGTAATACTAGTAAATCCGAAACTTTTTTAAATGATATCCAAGAAAAAAGTATTCTAGAAAAATTCATAGAATTAGAGGAACTCGTTCGCTTGGACGAAATGATAAAGGAATACCCGGAAACACATCTACAAGGGTTTCGTACCGGAATCCACAAAGAAACGATCCAATTGATCAAGATGCACAATGAAGATCGTATCCATACGATTTTACACTTCTCGACAAATATAATCTGTTTCGTTATTCTAAGTGGGTATTCTATTCTAAGTAATGAAGAACTTATTATTCTTAATTCGTGGGTTCAAGAATTCCTATATAACTTAAGCGACACAATAAAAGCTTTTTCAATTCTTTTATTAACCGATTTATGTATAGGATTCCACTCACCCCACGGTTGGGAACTAATGATTGGCTCTGTCTACAAAGATTTTGGATTTGCTCATAATGATCAAATTATATCTGGCCTTGTTTCCACTTTTCCAGTCATTCTCGATACAATTTTTAAATATTGGATTTTCCGTTATTTAAATCGTGTATCTCCGTCACTTGTAGTGATTTATCATTCAATGAATGACTGAAAAACGATCCATGAATCCAATTAGAATGTTTGTTATTTTCTTATTTTGTACATAAGCAAAACATTCAAAATCTTACTATATCTATATATATATTTTTTTTTCTATACATCACATCTTCTATACATCACATCCAAGGGATTTTCTTCCTATATTTTCTATTTTAGTAAAAATTTTTCAGTAAATAGCAGTATCGTGGATAGGGAACTATACTAGCGACCTACCTAATTTTATTGTAGAAATTTTCAGGATCAATCTTGGACCATGCAAACTAGAAAGACCTTCTCTTGGATAAAGGAAGAGATTACTCGTTCCATTTCTGTATCGCTCATGGTATATATAATAACTTGGGCATCCATTTCAAACGCATATCCCATTTTTGCACAGCAGGGTTATGAAAATCCACGCGAAGCAACTGGCCGTATTGTATGTGCCAATTGTCATTTAGCTAATAAGCCCGTGGATATTGAGGTTCCACAGGCGGTACTTCCTGATACTGTATTTGAAGCAGTTGTTCGAATCCCTTATGATATGCAACTGAAACAAGTTCTTGCTAATGGTAAAAAAGGAGCTTTGAACGTGGGGGCTGTTCTTATTTTACCTGAGGGGTTTGAATTAGCCCCTCCCGATCGTATTTCGCCAGAGATTAAAGAAAAGATGGGAAATCTGTCTTTTCAGAGTTATCGCCCCACTAAAAAAAATATTCTTGTAATAGGCCCTGTTCCTGGTCAGAAATATAGTGAAATTACCTTTCCTATTCTGTCTCCGGACCCCGCCACTAAGAAAGATGTTCGTTTTTTAAAATATCCCATATATGTAGGCGGAAACAGGGGAAGGGGTCAGATTTATCCCGACGGGAGCAAGAGTAACAATACGGTTTATAATGCTACAGCAGCAGGTATAGTAAGCAAAATCATACGAAAAGAAAAAGGGGGGTACGAAATAACCATAACGGATGCGTCAGAGGGACGTCAAGTGATTGATATTATACCTCCAGGGCCAGAACTTCTTGTTTCAGAAGGCGAATCCATCAAACTGGATCAACCATTAACGAGTAATCCTAATGTGGGTGGATTTGGTCAGGGAGATGCAGAAATAGTGCTTCAAGACCCATTACGTGTCCAAGGGCTTTTTTTCTTCTTGGCATCCGTTATTTTGGCACAAATCTTTTTGGTTCTTAAAAAGAAACAGTTTGAGAAGGTTCAATTGTCCGAAATGAATTTTTAGATCTGTAAATTTATCAACATCAAGTTTTTAAAAAGAAAAGAACCCAATTTTTGTTGGTAATTATATTATGTATGATAAAAAAATTGTGAAAAGCTCTTTGCTTTTTTTATATTTTTTTTATACCAGATATTTGGAATTTCTTCTACCGCATCTCTGGCCATAATATGTATATTGGTAAGAAGACTATTTGACTTTATCCCCTTTTTTGTGTTTTTTTTAATCTAAATAAAATGGGAGCAGTGTGATTATCTTACTATTGTCAGATTTAACTGTCATAGAGTGGATCAATAGCTTTTCTATTTTAAATAGAATCCAATTTGACTAGATACTAAGCATAAGATAAGTAAGCGGAAAAGCACAGAAAGGCTAAATTAAATGAGGGGAACAAAGGATTCTAGGAGGTATTATTTTATTCGTCTTCCTAGTCTTCGACACAAGAAAAGGAATTTTCCACATCCCTTTCTTGTGTCAAAACAAAATAATAATCATTCTTGATCCAATTCCTCAAAGATTACTATTCTTAGTTTCTATTTTTTCTAGGTTTATCATAACTTCCTTTTACTTTTTATACGTATAAATTAGATTTATTGCGTATAAAAAAAAGTAAAAGCAGTGGACAAACAAAAAAAGAAAGGGAAATTTTTTAAGCAAATAGAACTTCTTCAATGAACTTCTAAAAAAATTTCACCTTTTATGAGATACTGATACTAAAATCAATAGAGTAAGGTTCTATTAGTATACAAAAATTAGAAAAATGGACGACCGAAATATAGAAAATATGTATTATGCCATATAGGAAAAGGAAATCGAGTAATTCCTCTTATAACTTTGAAAGTATCGATAGATACTATCGAGAAGCAAATGTTCTAAATAAATAAATGGAGTTACTTTTTCAAAAACACCACAGAGTATAATCGAATTTTTTGAAATAAAATATTTGAAATATCAAAAAAAGGCAATCTATTTTGTCACTTATACGAATAAAGTATTCTGATTATTAAGAACCCAACGGGACCCCCTAGAATCAGACAGAGAAAAGGGGGTCCGTTGAGTTCTTACGCTTTCATGTCTACAATCCAGTACGCCCCGTTACTTACAGGGATGAACCCAATCCGGAATATGAACCATAAAAGAAAATGCCTATTAAACCGATCACAAGAATACCGGTTACAGTACCTATTATCCAAAGAGGAATTCTTCCAGTAGTATCGGCCATTTATCCCACTTCCCTCCACATTTAATCAAGTGGTCATGCTAGAGACATAAACAGTCATAGATAATTATGAGATGATATCCTTCCGACGGGATAAGAGAATTCCTATTCTTATTTATTATTCTACTATTTTCTTCTATTAATTTCTTCTATTAATTGAAGAAATAATTAGAAAATAAAACAGCAAGTACAAAAATGAGCAATAACCCCCAGTAGAGACTGGTACGATTCAATTCAACATTTTGTTCGTTCGGGTTTGATTGTGTCATAGTTCTATAATTAATAGGGATTAGATTTATCGTTGGATGAACTGCATTGCTGATATTGACCCCAAAAAAGAAACGGTAGGTACAGCTAATCCGTGAACAGCCAACCATCGTACTGTAAAAATTGGATAGGTTCGATCTATGGTCATTGGGCCTCCTAAAAAGATTTACTAAATTCATCGAGTTGTTCCAAAGGATCAAAACGGCCAGTTATTAATGGAATTCCTTGTCGGCTCTCTGTAAAATATTCATTTGGACGAGGGCTTCCAAATACATCGTAAGCTAAACCCGTGCTGACGAATAACCAACCTGCAATGAATAGGGAAGGTATAGTAATGCTATGAATGACCCAATATCGAATACTGGTAATAATATCAGCAAAAGAACGTTCTCCTGTGCTTCCAGACATACTGAGCTCCACATATTCTTGTACAATCAAAAGGGATCGATTCTGTAAAAGATAAGATCAGTAAATGGGATTTCACTGAAATGGAATCTTGTGAGATCGTCAATATTGTACCAAGGGTTTCTTTAAAATATACCGAATCAGTATAGCTATCCTTCTTCTGACGCAGCAACGCAACTTCAATCAGTATCGAAATGAAGTCCTAGATAATCTCTTTTTTCTTTTTTTTGTTGCTGTAGAATTGTGTATCATAAGATCGGGTAAAATGCGAATTCGACGAGTTTCAATAATAATTCATGAGGGAGATTATCATATTATAAAGAGGATTCTCATATTATATTTCCGCAATTCTTAGATGTGAAATCTAAAAATTTGGAGCTTGTAGAAGAAGAGTTTTTTGTTGGAATCCCCCTTTTTTCATTTTAAAAATGGGTTAGTCATCCATTAACAAGTACCAGTAGTAAAGAATATTCGATGAAAGAAGGAGAACAACGAAAAAAGAATTCTAATATCTAATAATCAATATTCGTGATTCGTGATGCACGTATTCGTATATTAGATTCAAAGGGTCTTTCTTGACACTTAACCACTTTGATTTTTTCAAGTGATCTGATCGTGCGATACTTTTTTTTTCTTCTTATTCGAGATATTATGTGAATGAATCAACTAATAAATCTAATAAGTTAAATTTAAATAAAATTGAAAATAGAAGGAAAAAGTAAAAGGTATTATAAAGAAAAAAGAAAAATAGAGGTTTCGTTTTAAAATTGAAAAAACGATAAAAATTCGATACAAATATACAAAATATACAAATAAATAAATACTAAATAAATAAACTAAAAGAAAGTATCAAAATAGAAAAATTTTATAAAGTTTTTTTGAGTGAAGTTATACAACACAGTTTTTATTACTTATTCTTATTAATTATTTTACTTATTCTTATTAATTATTTTACTTATTCTTATTAATTATTATTAATTAATTATTATTAATTATTAATATTTTTTTTATTAATATTTTTTTAATATTTAATTATTGTATGTAATATTAGGTTTCTATTTTATATTCTATTTTCTATTAGTTTTCTATTTTATTTCTCAAGAACTGTCTAACGAATCTCTTGACTCGGAATCACGAGAATATAAGTAGATGTCATAGATGAAAAATGGATTTCTTTTTTTACTTATATACATTATCATTCTATTTTATTAGTGCTGTCTATAGTCTATAATCTATAATGATAATGATTGATAAATAAATAAAAAAATTCTCAATTGAACTTATTCTTTCATTTGGTATTTTTGTTTATCCTCGTATCTTTCAAAAAATTTAACTTAGGAAAGTGCTTTTGCTTTACAAGCATATGTATAAAAAAAATTTATTTAGCTCCTTAATGCCTACTATAACTAGTTATTTCGGTTTTCTACTAGCGGCTTTAACTATAACCTCAGTTCTATTTATTGGTCTGAGCAAGATACGGCTTATTTGAAATTAATATTTGAAATTAATTGAATGAACAATTTCTAAAAAGAAAAGGAAAATTTTCTACAATATTCCTACAATATTCCATCGATAATATTCCATCGATTCTTTAGTTCTTTACTGTGTTACAATTTTTGTATTGAGATTTATGAGCCATATAGATTAATATTTAAGGATAGATATTACCTCTCTTTTTCCCTTTTTCAAATAAATTGAAATGATTGAAGTTCTTCTATTTGGAATCGTCTTAGGTCTAATTCCTATTACTTTGGCCGGATTATTCGTAACTGCATATTTACAATACAGACGTGGCGATCAATTGGACCTTTGATTAATTAACACTTTGTTTTTTGACCTCCTCCTTTCTTTAGTCCGCAGGAGGTCAAATTCAGATTGCTCCTCTATTTTTTCCGTATAAATTTTGACCTTTTTGACCTAACAAAACAAGAACAGAATCGCGCTCTGTAGGATTTGAACCTACGACATTGGGTTTTGGAGACCCACGTTCTACCTAACTGAACTAAGAGCGCTCTCTTATCACAGTCACAAAAAATGCGACTGTAAGTAAAAAGATTCTTTTTTTAACTCTAATACATCTTGAACGCCTATACTATATACTATCATATATAATACGATAAAAATTATAGTTATAGATTAGGTACGCCTAATTTGAATTGATCTCAATCGATCCCTCGTTATTGCTCAGAGACGAAGTAATAGGTAGGGATGACAGGATTTGAACCCGTGACATTTTGTACCCAAAACAAACGCGCTACCAAGCTGCGCTACATCCCTTTCAATTAGTTTACAATGTTATTCTAAAGAATACCGGTTTTGTTTTCCACATACTTATTTCATTTTCTCCATTGATATACATTTTCTTTTTGATCTCATATCATTATATATAATTATATAGAATTATAAACTTACGTAAATTTCGTGAATGCTCGGGAAAAAAGGGCATATTTTCTTTTTTTAAGTTTTAAGAAAAGGAAAATCTTATCTATCAAATTCTTGTACATTTTAATTTGAATTAGAGATTCCGCGTACAAAACAACTGCAAGTGGCCTTATATATCTGATTATATATGTAGTTATCTGATTAACTATGTATTATCATTATGTATTACAATAAAATAAATATTATTTATTACAATAACAAAAAGAAGGAGGATTTGAAATGCGAGATCTAAAAACATATCTATCGGTGGCACCGGTAATAAGTACTCTATGGTTTGGGTCTTTAGCAGGTCTATTGATAGAGATCAATCGTTTTTTCCCAGATGCGTTGACATTCCCCTTTTTTTCATTCTAGTTATCAACGCGCAGGAGGGGGGGGGGTGAAGAAACGAAGATTCGAGATACAATTAAATATCTGTGACTACTAACCCCTCTTCTTTTTTTATTTAATTAGAATAAGTTAGAAAAGAAAAAAGTGGATTCAACCTCAGCAAAACTCGGAACTCGGGCCCCGCCTTCAAGTAAATTCACTTCAATTAAATTATTCAATTAAATTAGAAGTGGAGATGTGGGTAGTGCAACAGTATTATAAGATGCTTAAATGAAATATTGTACTGTGATTGTAATCTAAACTTCTAATCTAAATATAGTTTAAAATCTTTGTATTACTTATTATTACATTAATATATTAGTTGCAATGAAATCTTTCATAATTTGATTTTGAGTTAGCAACTTCTATTTTTTTCGCTCCTTTCTTCTTCATTTCGGATCGGAAAATAGAAGAATTGAGTGAATAAAAAATCCCAAGGAGGTTCATGGCCAAGGGTAAAGATGTCCGGGTAAGAGTTATTTTAGAATGTACCGGTTGTGTTCGAAACAGTGTTAATAAGAAATCAACAGGCATTTCAAAATATATTACTCAAAAGAATCGACACAATACGCCTAGTCGATTGGAATTGAGAAAATTCTGTCCTTATTGTTACAAACATACAATTCACGGGGAGATAAAGAAATAGATGGAATCGATCGCTTGCGTGTCACCTTTACATACAAGGACATACAAGGAAGATGAAAAATGACATAAATGGCATATTCATATTAATATATAATATGTTATGTTAATATGTTATGTTAATATTCAAATTTTCTATTTAAATTGAAATATTTAATGAAATATTTCAATATATAATTCTAATTTTTTCTATTTAATTCTATTTAAATAGAAAAAATAGAAAATAAACAAGCAAAATCCTATTTCTTAATTCCAAATCATTTTTGATCCAATTGAACGAAATAGGATTTTCGAAATAAGGAATAAACAAACCATGGATAAATCCAAACGACTTTTTCTTAAGTCCAAGCGATCTTTTCGTAGGCGTTTGCCCCCGATCCAATCGGGGGATCGAATTGATTATAGAAACATGAGTTTAATTAGTCGATTTATTAGTGAACAAGGAAAAATATTATCTAGACGGGTGAATAGATTGAGTTTAAAACAACAACGATTAATTACTATTGCTATAAAGCAAGCTCGTATTTTATCTTCGTTACCTTTTCTTAATAATGAAAAACAGTTTGAAAAAAGCGAGTTGGTCACTATAACTACTGATCTTAGAACCAGAAAAAAAAAAAATAGACTTACTCCTCAATTGAATCAAAATTCCAATTTGAACTGAAACATAGATTGATGTTTTGTTCAAAAAAAAAAATGCGAAAATCAAAATTGGATTGTCGTGTTGTAAGAAAAAAACGAATTAGGGAAGAAGAAATTTTTTTTATTGAATGTTTTTTCTCAGAATGTTTTTTGTCAGTTTGACTACTTTATTTGATCATATTATCATCATATTTTATCATACTAATTTCTATTCTACCTTCCCAGAATTCATTCTTCAGAAAATTCCATGTAAAACATTCCATGGATTCCTTCCAATCTCTTTCCAATCTCTTTATTTTATAATGTCATTGGCAATCATATAAAGACAATTCTTATTTACTATAGCGATTTGTGCAAGTATTTTACGATTAAGAAGCAACTGTCTCTTGTACAGATTGTTTATTAATCTACTATAACTTTTGGATACCTTATTCTCGCGAATTGCTGCATTTATCCGAGTGACCCACAAACGACGAAAATTTCCTTTTTGCCTATCTCTATCCCGATGGGCCGAAATCAAAGCTCTTATTTTTTGTTGAATAATAGTTCGAGTAAGTCTTGAATGAGCCCCGCGAAAGCTTGATGCAAATAAACGAATTTTTGTTCTACGCCTCCGAGCTATATATCCTCGTCTAATTCTGGTCATTGAATAAACGAAATTTTGATGAATAACTAATTGATTTCCTTTCTTTCAGTTATTCTTTTCCCCTTTTCTATAATACCAAAACGGATTCTTCCAGTGTATAAAATAATAATTCCAATGGCTTTTGCTACTATAACCTTCCCAACCACGATTTTTTCTTTTTTTCGAGGTATTTTGCCTCAAAATAAGAAACTGTATTGATACTAGGTATCAAACAAAAATTGAATAAATAAATAGCATCGATAAATAAATAGCGGATTTCATCGTTTCTATGGTTACTTCTTAAACGGTGAGGTCTTCTCTATACACCGGAGCCCCCTCCTTCATTTAATTATTTAATCAATGCTATTGTTAACGTGTACAGTTCACACTCTTTGGCTCTACCTATGAATTATCCAGTAATAGGTCTTTGGGTCTATCTATACAGTAACGGTATTTAATTATGAGGATTAGCTAATTAGTTGACCCTGTTAGTCCGTTCTTGCAAGAGTAAGGGCATAATTTTCGCCTTTTAATTTAAATTTAATTTAAATAGGATTTCCCCCGCTTAACGGATAATCATTTGCTACCAATGGGGAATTCTTTTTGTTTTAAATTGAAAATTGAGGTGATTGAATTTGCACCAATGAAACCATAAATTTGATACACAATAGACTAATATGATAGATTTTTAGATTTTTTTTAGATAATGAAGGGGATTCTTCCATTCTATCTTATTCATCTGTACTGATCACAGGTAGTGGAAAATTTTTTCCTTTCTTTTGTATTCTTTTGTACAAGCCCACGATCTGAACAAGTCGCGCATACACCCTAGTACATGTTCCTCGGCGCTGAGGACATCCCCCAAGAGCGGGGGATTTAGTGACATTTCTGATTGGCTGTCTTGTGTTTCTAATAAGTTGTTTAATTGTTGGCATGTTGAATCATATGCATAATGGGCTGGTTTAGATCGATCCTAACCGGATGATTATGCATTTTTTCTATATTAATAAGAATATTAATATTCTATTATTAATATTAAATGTTAAAATATTTATTAAATATTAACAGAATATTAAATTGAAATTCCGATACGAAAAAAAATACCAAATCGCGATTTGCGCGAAATTCCTATTATTTCTTAGGCAACTGCTACAAGGTCAACAATTCCATGAGCTTGGGCTTCTGTTGCTGACATAAAAACATCTCTTTCCATGTCTTCGGATACAATCCATAAGGGTTTTCCCGTTCTTTGTGCATAAATCCTTGTGAGGATTTCGCGCAGTTTCAGTAGTTCTTCTGCTTCCAGGACAAATTCTACTATTTGTGCCTCATAAAAACCAGCAATAGGTTGATGAATCATTACCCTGATGATATAAGAAGAAAATGGTTATTCTATCTTGCATAACATAATACATAAAAAAAATAAGATGACGAGAAGAGATAAAGAATAATAAGAAAAAAGATAGAATTGAACAACCGTACAGGCATTTTTTGTGCATTGCATACGGCTCCACAATAGAATTCGCTTTTACCTTTCATCGAAGAAAAATTTAGAGTTTATCAGGCTTAAATCAGTAAATGATTCAATAACCACCCTTTCCTTGGGAGGAGTTAAAAAACAAAAATACTATGGTGGTCCCGTTGCTTTTTTTCATCAGTGATTTAGCAATCCCAAAGTTTCTTTTTTTGTTTTTATTTGAAAAAAAAAGAAAATAATATAATCTTTTTTGTACTCTTTCATAACATAAATAGTGTTAAGAGCCCCGAAGTGCGAAAACAGAAAAGTTTGTGACGCTGAAATAGGCCCCTGATAGAATAAAATCAGAAATACCCTTACCTTAATATCTCATACTACTCTTTCGATACATAATCTAATGTTAAAAAAAAAATAAAAAAACTGTTCTTATATCGAATTCGAAATGCCATGCTATTATTACTTAATTTTTATATTATATTTCATATGGCGAAGGCATACTTTTCCTTTTTCTTTTAAAAATATTCAAATAAAAACCCATTGGCGCCAAGCATGAGGGAATGCTAAACGTTTGGTAATTTTTCCTCCGACCAGGATAAAAGATCCCATTGAAGCAGCTAATCCCATGCATACTGTTTGTACATCTGGTCGCACAAATTGCATAGTATCATAAATAGCTATTCCGGGTATTACCCATCCGCCAGGAGAGTTTATAAACAAATACAAATCTTTTGTCTCGCTCTCTATACTGAGATATACCATAAGACCAATAAGTTGATTCGAGATTTCGCTAT
>NW_028322326.1:25000-30000 GCF_041381405.1 Jatropha curcas
AACTTCCGTTTGTCCATATTTCGAGAAAAAGTATCTCTTGCTTTTCATTTCCATTTCCATAAGAATGAACACTATGATTCGCATTTCGAACAGGCATGAATACAGCATCTATAGGATAACTTCCGTCCTGAAAGTTATTTGTCGGTTTTATACGATAGCCGCGATTCCTCTCGATTTGTAATCCAATACACAAATCAATTGATTCCGTTAGGCTAGCGATATGCTGTGTATTATCAATAATTTCCACAAAAGGCGGTAAGATGATGTCTTGGGCAGTTACATATCCAGGACCTTTGACATAAATAGACGCGTCACAAGTTCCATACAAATTGCTTTTCAATACAACATTTTTCAAATTCATTAAAATTTCATGTATTGATTCTTGAATACCTGCTATAGTAGAAAATTCGTGTGGTATTTTCTCAGATTTTGCACGTGTGATACATGTTCCTTCTATTTCTCCAAGCAAAGCTCTTCGCATCGCAATGCCTATTGTGTCAGCTTGGCCTTTCATAAGTGGAGATAGAATAAAGCGTCCATAATAAAGACGTTTATTGTCCGTTCTTGATTCAACACATTTCCACTGCAGTGTCCGAGTAGATATTGTTACTTTCTCTCGAACCATAATAATATTGTGAAATCATTGAATTATTTATTTCTCTTGAAATCTCTTCAATATATTTTTTTTTACACACGCCTTTTTTTAGGGGGCCTGCAGCCATTATGTGGCATAGGGGTTATATCCCGGACGAAACTTAATAGTATACCACTTCTGCGAATAGCTCTTAATGCCGCATCTCGTCCGAGACCAGGGCCTTTTATCATCACTTCTGCTTGTTGCATACCTTGATCCATTACTGTCCGAATAGCATTGCCTGCTGCGGTTTGAGCAGCAAATGGCGTGCCTCTTCTTGTGCCCCTGAATCCGCAAGTGCCAGCGGAGGACCAAGAAATTACTCGACCCCGTACGTCTGTAACGGTCACAATAGTGTTGTTGAAACTTGCTTGAACATGAATAACCCCTTTTGGTATTTTACGCGCATTCTTACGTGAGCCAACACGCCCATTTCTGCGTGAACCAATTCTTGGTAAAGGTTTTGCCATATTTTATCATCTCATAAGTCAGAAGTCTATGGATATATCCATTTCATGTCAAAAAGATCCTTTATTTTTAGTTATTTGTACATCGGATCCTTTAGAGTGTTTTCACTTAGAAAGATTATCCTTGTCTTTGTTTATGTCTTGGGTTGAAGCAAATTACTATAATTCGTCCCCGTCTACGTATCAGTCGACATTTTTCACAAATTTTACGAACAGAAGCTCTTATTTTCATATTTTCCGTCCTTGAATATACATACTTTTTTGAAGAAAATAAGTTTTTTTTGAAAGTGAAAGGAATTTGAAAGTTGAAAAAAAACTGCCGAATCATTCAGCATTCAAATCTTTCTTACGGAGTATCTAAATTAGATGCGCTATGGTCGTGGATTTACTTCTATATTTGGTAGTAGTATATGTATAAAACAAGACAAGACTACGTTGGATCTTTTCTGAAACATAACCTAAAACCAGATCTTAAATGGGCTTGGAACATACTATTGAAAGTGATTCAGTAATTAAACTTTCCCGAATCCATTTTTGTTCTTTCATTCCATCCAAAATCCTCTCGAAGTATTAATCGAAGTATTAACTAATGCGAGAGGAATGATATTAGAAATCTGTTCTTTCTCTTTTTTTTCACAAAACAAATAGGAAGTCTGGATACAATTCAGATATCAGAAAGATTACCATATATAACACAAGATTTCTCCACCGATTCTTTCTAGTCGAGCTTCTCGGTCTGTCATTATACCCCGAGAAGTAGAAAGAATTACAATCCCCATCCCGCCCAAAATTCTAGGAATTTTTTGATAGTTAGGATAGATTCGTAGACTAGGTCGGCTGATTCGTTTTAAATTTAGACTAGTTCTATATGGCCCTTTCATCTTCCTTCTATGTCGTAGGGTTAAGACCAAAAATTTTTTGTTGCCTTCCTGATGTTTCCTGACATTTTCAATAAAACCTTCTCGTAAAAGTATTTTAATAATGTTTTCGGTGATATTAGTAGATGCTATTCGAACAGTTCCTTTTCTATTCATGTCAGTATTTCGTATAGAGGTTATTATTCAGCAATAGAATCCCTACCCATGATAAACTAAAATTATTATTTTTTTCTGGTTTTGATATAATCAACAGACGGGGGAGGAAGAAGAGGGGAGGAAAGGAGAGGAGAGGCGGGAAACACAAGGGACGAAGGCAGGGGAGGCGAGGGCAGGGGGAGGCAAAGACGAGAACGAGAGAAACGAGAGAAGAAAAAGAAGAAAACAGAAAGGAGAGAAACGAGAGAAAGAAAGGAGAGAAACGAGAGAAAGAAAGGAGAGAACGAGAGAGAACGAGAGAAGAAGAGAAGAAAGGAAAAGAAGAAACAGAAACGATAATTAAAAAAAAAAAAATTAGTAAATATTAAAATTATGAAATTTAAATTATATAATAATATAATAAAATATATAATAATATAATAAAAAAACTAGAACTATATAAAACTAAAATATATAATAAATAGTTATGTCTTATATATAAATAGTATATGTCTTATCTTATATCTTATAATTTTTTATCTTTATAATTTTTTATCTTATAATACTTCGGGTGCTAATGAAACTATTTTAGTAAAATTTAACTGTCTCAATTCCCGGGCGATTGCACCAAAAATTCGAGTTCCTTTTGGATTTCCTTCTTGATCAATAACAACTGCAGCATTATCATCATATCGTATTATTATACCGTTATCGCGTTTGAGTTCTTTACAAGTACGTACAATTACAGCTCTTATTACTTCGGATCTTTCTAGAGGTGAATTTGGTGTTGCTTCCTTGATCACAGCAACAATAACGTCACCAATATGAGCATATCGTCGATTACTAGTCCCCATGATTCGAATACACATCAATTCTCGGGCTCCACTGTTATCTGCTACATTCAAATGGGTTTGAGATTGGATCATATCGTTTTTTTTTATCTGTTATTTTAATGCAAAGGAAAAAAGATATTTTGTTTATCCAAAACAAAAAAAGAAACTTGCGATTTTTTTGGCATCCCCAAGGTCTTTTTCCTTTGGTTCTATACCGAAATAATGAGTTGAGTTCGTACAGGCATTTTTGATGCTGTTATTGAAATAGATTTTCTCGCTATATTTTCTGCTACTCCACCCATTTCATAAAGGATTCTACCTGGTTTAACGACAGCTACCCAATATTCGGGAGATCCTTTCCCCGAACCCATACGTGTTTCCGTAGGTCTTAAAGTAATTGGTTTGTCGGGAAATATACGTATCCATATTTTTCCACCGCGACGTGCATTTCGTGTCATTGTTCGTCGCCCCGCTTCTATTTGCCTAGATGTAATCCAAGAAGGTTCAAGTGCCTGAAGAGCATATCTACCGAAAGAAATACGATTAGCTCGAAAAGCTTTTCCTTTCATTCGTCCTCTATGCTGTTTGCGGAATCGGGGCCTTTGGGGGTTGTAGGTGATGCTTGTTTCTCAAGCCCATCTCTACTACAGCCACTCCATCTCTACTACAGAGCCGGACATGAGAGTTTCTTCTCATCCAGCTCCTCGCGAATGAAATGATAAAAGAAAAAAAATATACATGCGTTTGCTGAATAAAATAATATACTAAATCGTGGAATTCTTTGAGATTTCGCTTAATCTATTTACGCTTAATCTATTTACTTAATCTAATCTATTTATTAGATCTATTTTTATTAGATTAGTTTTTTTTATTAGATTAGTATTTTTATTAGAATTTTGATTAGATTAGTAGAATAGAAATTTTTATTATATATATTTTCTATTTTAACTATAACTATATTATATCTATATTATATAACTATATAAATTTATATAACTATATATATATATTATATATATGTAGTTATAGTTATTATTTATTATATAGTTATTTTTTTTATATAGTTATTTTTTTCCTTTTTTTTTTTTATTATTATTTATATTATTATATTATAGATAATTTTTATTATAGATAATTTTTTCTATTTTATTTTGTTTTGCATTATTTTACATAATCTTATTTTTTTCTATTTTTCTATTATTGGATTTCTAAATTTGAGCAATCTGATATCATAATTCTGATATCATAATTCTAATAGAAAAAATTCTACTTTAGAATATAAAAAAAACTTCGCGCGCGAATATTGACTCTTTCAATATTTATTTCATTTGTAGAGATAGTCTGGGTATGATCTCTCAGACTAAATTAGTCTTCTGGTACCTTTCGCTATCCCGCCAAAAGCAAAAAATTATTATGATTTTTTTTTCAATAAATCAATAAAATATTATAGGTTCCGTCGTTCCCATCGCTTCTTCATTAATGCTTAGGTCTTAATTTTACAATGGAGCCTCTAATGAAGCTTGTCTTTGAGTCAATCTGCTTAGTCTTTATTGACTCGAGGCTCTTGATTTTTTTTTTTTTTTTTATGAACAGATTAGTTTAATTATAAATCAATTGGTATTGCTGCTTTATTACATTAATTTTTATAATTTTTATGTGATGACTCATAGACCTTACATATTAGAATCATATATCATTGATATTCTTTTTCTCTCTTTCTCTCTTTCTTTCACCCTTCCACTTATCTATCTAATTTTATATTTTGATTTACAACTCATAATCAGATTGGTTTTTCTTTTGTTTGTGCAAAAAGAATTTCAATGGCTACAATGATATGGCTAATATATCATGTCTTGACAATTTCTTTGGATCGAGATACTACAAAGCGCTGGGCTGGTTATTAGTTGCATACTTACTTATATTTTTAGTTCATAGTACAGGTCAGTCCTTTTTTTTTAACCCTGACCCTAAAATAAAAACCCAACGAGTCGCACACTAAGCATAGCAACTACATCAATCGAACCGCGGGTCTATTCAATCCTATAGAAGATAG
>NW_028322327.1:0-54818 GCF_041381405.1 Jatropha curcas
CATTGAAATAAGAAATTAAGTATTTTTTGTCATGATTTATTATAAAGATTGTTTATTTATTTGAAATGTTAATGTATTATGTATTTAATATAGTGTGTTCTATGCGTGAGGATGTCTTACAATTTTAAAAATTATCGTATCTCATAATTTTTCGTATCTCGTGTCACGTGTCCATGCAACCTAGCTCCTGACATATGATACTACTCCATATACCAAGCTAACCAAGAATTTTTTTTTATTACCAATAAAACATGAAGTGTTTTTTTTAAATTATTTTTGTGTCGTTGAAATAAGAAATTAAGTATTTTTTTTGTTTTATGTTTATGATTTAGTATAAATGATTATTTATTTATTTAAAATATTAATGTGTTACTTATTTAGTGTAATGTGTTCTAAGCATATGAATGCCTACGTTTTTAAACATTATCGTATCTATACGTTCCTGTATTTGTGTCTCGTGTATGTGCAACCTAGCTCCTGGTGTATGGAACTACTCAATACACCAAACTAATCAACCATGATTTTTTTTTATACCAGTAAAAAATGAAGTGTTTTTTTTTTAATTTGTTTTTGTGTCATTGAAATAAGAAATTAAGTTTTTTTTATTTTATGTTTATAATTATTATAAATGATTATTTATTTATTTGAAATATTAGTATATTACTTATTTAGTGTAGTATATTCTAAGCGTGTGGATGTTTTACTTTTAAAAATTATTGTATCCATATGTTCCTGTATCTCGTGTCCTGTGTTCGTGCAACTTAACTCCTGGTATATAAGACTATTTTATACCCAAGTTAATCAATCAAGACTTTTTTTATTATCAAAAAAATGAAGTTTTTTTTTTAAAATTTTGTTTTGTGTTGTTGAAATGAGAAATTCATTGTTTTTGTTTATATTTATGATTTATTATAAATAATTATTTATTTATTGAAAATATTAATGTATTACTTATTTAGTGTGTCCTAAGCGTCAGGATGTCTTACTTTTTTAAAAAGTATCGTATCCTGTACGTTTCAATTTATATTTTTTAAATTGTTTATATATTGTTTATACACACTTTTTTAAGTGTGTGGATTACTTATTAATTGTTTTGTAAGAAGGAATAAATTTAGATTAATATATTAAATGCTAGAGATAATCTTTTTTTTATAGTTATTATCTTGATAAGAATTATCTGAAAATATAAAACAACTGATGTTCTTACAATTCTTACAATTATGTTAAATTGTGTTAGAATTCTAACATTTGTCATTCTATAATTCAAAATACTATCAAGTGACAAATTGTGTTAGAATTCTAACAGCCATCCTAGTGACAAATTGTGCTCTTTATATTTAGTTTCCATATAAAGCAAACTATCATGCTTTTATATTATATAAATATAGATATTTAAATATATTAAAATTTTTAGAAAAACAACAAAAAGGAGAGAAATAATATCGAATGGAGAGAGATATAGATCGAAACATTTTCCTGGCATATAACATTATAATTAATTAATTATAGTGTGTGTATATATAATTCTCTCGGACCATAAAGTATAAAAGTTTTTCATGTTCTTACTCTTACGAGAATTGAGGTTAACGCTTTATTAATAACTTTTTATATATTTCATTGTACCAATAACATCGACTTAATTCAATATATAAGAAATTAAAAAACAAAGAGCAAACGATGATTTAAAAACTAAACGACTTAATTCAAGTTGTAGAGTTCCATAAACAGACATAACTCAAACACCACTTTCCCGTAAAGAAGCTACTACGCATATAGTTTTTCTTCTCCATTACTAACATCTATACTACATTCACACTCTCTGCATAGTTATTCTAATTAACTTCTCTGAAGGCCAAACCACATATTATAGCTCTTAATACTTATTTCCATACCAGAGAACTCCTCGGTTGGGACCTCCCTCTTCTGGCTCGACAAACAGGCACTCCTTGGCCTCCCTCCAGAGCGCCATAAGAATCGGAGTGCCATCAAACTGATAATACTCGCCCAATATAGGCTTGATTGCTTTAGTGGCCTCCATTGCATGATAATGAGGCATTGTAGAGAAGAGATGGTGGGTTACATGAGTGTCTGTAATATTATGGAAAACCTTATTCAACACCCCATAATCTCTATCCACTGTCGACAAAGCTCCCCGGAGCCAATCCCATTCGGACGAGTCATAGTGTGGCAATGCAGGGTGAGTGTGCTGCAAATATGTGATTGTCACAAGAAAAGCATTAACAATAAGCAATGGTATCCCATAAATAGATATCAGCCAAGCTAACCCTTTTGCCATGGCAATCTGATAGAGCACATAAGTTGCAGCGAAAATCCCAATGTCAGAAATGTAAATCTGAAGCCTTTCTCTATCAGAATATATAGGTCCAGAAGGATCAAAGTGACAAGCAAACCGATTATAAGGTCGTCCAGAGACATTGAAGGCTAAGTACAACGGCCAGCCGACCGTGAGTGTGGCTGCGAGGGCTAAAGCTCGGCCTAGTGGATTATTGAGGTACTGGGAATACCAAGGGATTCTAGACTTGAATTTGGGGACAAAGACCTCATCACGTTCAATGGAACCGGTGTTGGAGTGATGGCGACGATGGCTAATTTTCCATGAAAAATAAGGAACAAGAAGTGAAGAGTGGAGAATTAGGCCAACAGTGTCATCAACCCATTGATAGTCACTAAAAGCATGGTGGCCGCATTCATGAGCAATGACCCAAACACCAGTGAGAGTGCAGCCCTGGAGAGTCCAGTAGATGGGCCAAGCAATGTAGGAGATCGGAGAAGGGAGAAGATGGAAGTAGCTAGCGGCAATGTAGTAGAAGAGAGAGCTTAAAGAGAGGTCATAAACAAGGTAGGAGAAAGAGCGGAGAAGGGAGCGTTTAAAGCAATGGGATGGGATGGCTTGTTTGATTTGGCCAAGAGTGAATGGAGGTTTTGTGTGTGGAACTCGCTTCAGGCGTCTGTTGGTTTCCATTTCCTTGAACTTACTGCTGACGAGGACAGCAGTTTTTTGGCCACCGGCTCCCATTGTTCTGTTAAGCTTCTCTGCAGATTCATTATTAAACATTAATTGGATTGAAGTTAGCTTTTTCTAGTTATAACTGAAATGCTGTTATTAACTGTTAAGCTTCTCTGCAGATTCATTATTAAACATTAATTGGATTGAAGTTAGCTTTTTCTAGTTATAACTGAAATGCTGTTATTAAAAAAAAAAAAAAAGGCACAAATAAAAAACAGCAACAAACTACCCCCTAGTTTAGGATTTACTTATCCAGACTTGGTCCACATATGAAAAAAAAAAAAAAAAAAAAAAAAATAGTCTAGACAAGTATTTTCCATTTACCTAATGATCATGGAAGGAACATTTATTTATTTATTTATTTATTTTTGAGAAGAGGAAGGAACAATTTTTAAAAATTCTTACTTTCGTCAGTTTGTTTTATAGGTGAACTGCTTCTTATTTTGTATCCCAAACTAATTAAACCTCCAAAAAAGAATAATTAAAAAAAAAAAAAGAAAATCTATCATTTGTATGTGATATCCCCAACATATAAGTTTCACAATTATACAACAAATTTATCTAATAATTGTAATGGGACCAAAATTTCCATAACAAAAATATGGGGGCAAGATATTTGCATTGATGAAAGTAACACCAGATGAGATCCTGATGAGCAACGGCAGATGCCTAGAGTAGGTGGTAATCTCCCTCCAATAATATTTTTGAAATTCTCTTATTGTATATTTAAATTAAATCAATTATTTACTTTTACCCCTCCTCCCCAAGAATGTTTAAAATTAGCATAAATTACTATAAAGTCCATAAAGATTTAACTGAAATTTTGTGTTTGAAAAAACTGTGAAGTTCCTGATGATTGGTATGTTAAATATTAATGTGATATGACCAAAATAGGATATTTAACAACAAAAATAGCACTGATGGAAGGGGTGAATAGTTTAACAAAACCAAAACTCAGGGACCTCGCAATAGTTTCTCCAAACAATAGAGATGAAATATTAATTTTGTAAAACCTTTGACTCTTCAATTCATTTTCACCCTTGAATATTAGAAGCTCAGTTCCATCACAGTTTGTGGACCCAAGATATAGAATTCAAGTCCACCTAGTTGATTTTTCATACATCTATTCACTTCCAAAATCCCATATATATATATTCTCAAAAAAAAAAAAAAAAATCCCATGTAGTATTATATTTAATATCATTGATGGGAAGGTGAATGCCATAATTAACTTTTGTCTACAATTGAAAAAGTTTTTTTTCTATGCATTTCCCGATTTGTCATGCCCAACTAATTATTAACATTGACAAGGAACGATACTTTTCAAAATCAAATGAGGCAAAAATGGCTTATTCAGAATGCAACTTTCCGTCTTTACCTCTAACTTGAAAATGAATGAACAAATAAGACTACAGAAAACATTAATATACTTTAGCATAGGCTTATTAAAAATTAAGAAAGGCTAGTTTTAGAAAAATTTGTTGGTACTCACTTTCATGTAAAGATTACCCTTGTAACTTAAGGTTGTGTTTGACGATAACTTTTTAAATAGCTTTTAGCGTTTTGACTGTTTTTCAGTAACATAGTATTTGAATTAATTTTTTATGCCTTCTTTACTCAGCCCTGGAGGCACCTCTGTTGTGTTATTTTTATTTATGCACATAAAGTAGGAAAAAAGTTAAATTAAAACTAAAAAAAAAAAAACGTTTGATCCAAAACAAGTTGTTCTTAACAAGGTCATTTTATTAATTGCTAAACCTTCTTCTAAAAAAATTTAAAAATAAATTGCATTTACATAATTACTTTCACCTTATCCCTAATTATAATAACTAAGAAACAAATTATTAAACCTTTTCTAACTAATTAAAAAAAATTGTAAGCATGTTTTGTTTATACTTCTTTTTTTTTTTTTTACTTTTTTTCTTCATTAATAGATCCACCACTATATTAAATTAAATATATTTGTTTTGGCAAAATATATTGTCTACTTTAAACTTAGCCTGCACAGATTTATTTTCGAACTAAAACCACCTCATAGCCCAAATCATGACTTATCAGTCTAAATTTATTTTTTCTCGTATACGTTACTTTTACGTTATTGCTTATATAACCTGAAATTCGTCTAAGATGTCACGTACCTAGCAAGTGTTTTCTCATAGATAGAACTGCTCACCGTCCTTCAAATGATTTTCAAGTCAACGAAAATGTCTAATAGCTTGCATATTAATTCCACGCAAAGTCGTAAGGAGCACGCAAGGAGGCAGCCGGTAGATATCAAACTTAGGAGAAAATTTTCAAAAATTTAGGGAGGCCAAAATAAAAAATTAAAAAAATTTGTCAACGCAAAAATTAAAAAGAAAAATTTGAAAAAAATTATACTTAATAAATGATTTATGTTGAAATGGTTTGAGTTTGGAATATAAAAATATCTACTAAAATGTAGTTGAAAATACTCCAAACAATTTTTTTTAAGGAAATCATTATTTTCTTGAAATAATTTATTTATTTTAAAAAAATAGGGATAAATATGCAATTTTCTAAGGATACCATGTTTCTTTTTCCTCAATTTTCAATATTTATTTATTCACATTCTTTATTAATTCATGGGAGAATTACTATTTAGTCCCTAAAATTTGATCTCAATTACTATTTGACCATGTATTTTAACTAAACAACTTAATCACTCCTAATTTTTGAATCTATTAAACTATTTAGTCCTTTCGTATTTTCACCATTAAATAAAAGGCTAAACATACGAAGAACCAAATAGGAACTTTATATTAAATTGTAAATGATCAAATGATCAAATAATCAAAAAAAAAAAATGTAAAAGACTAATTATTTAGTCAACATATAAAGACTAAATAACAATTATAGTCAAACTTTAGAGACTCGGAGTAATTTATTATTAATTCCTTCACTTTAGTCTCTTAAATTTGATCAAAATTACAATTTTATTCCTCTAATTTAATAAATTGACTTATTAGTCCTTGAAATTTAGGCCACTTCCGGTCCAAAAACTGCAATTTTAGTTAAATACTTTATCATATTTACTATTTAATCCCTTAAATATATGTAATATCACTATTTAGCTCATTACCCTTATAATATTAAATTTATAATGGTAGTGGAGTTCCACATTGCATGCACCGGCAAGAAAATCTAATTGTTGAAAAATTTAAGTAAAAATAATCTGAGATCTGCCTATCAACAACAGGAGATTAGAGTAAACCAAAACAATTACATATTTAAAAATAATAAGTACCTGAAGATTATCCCAGATATGTTTGCTCTTCGAAAAGCACTTGTTGCAGAGAAACGCTTCTACTTCTCCCTCAAAAGCACTTCTTGCAGGGGAAGTGCTTTTCTCTCCCTATATCTGTCTATGGCTCTTTCTTACGTGTCTATGCTGTGGGCATGTGTAATCTGCTTTGCACGAAGCCCATATTTAAAGCACTCTAAACGAGATTCTCAACAGTACGCATAGACATGACTTCTTGCAGTCGATGAAACGTGTTAACGTGATATTAAATTTATTGACACATCAAAACAATTGCATTGTATTACCATTTTGATTGATTTTTTTTTTTTACTTAAAGGAATGGCTGTAATTTCGTGTGGCTGTCAATGTGGGGCCCTCGCTGCCCTTTCCTTCAACTTCAGCATTTATTTTTCTATAAAAAAAAAAAGTAGAATTGCTTTTGGAGTGGTTGGACGTTATGGGTACGTAGGTCAATATTAGCTTTTAACTATTAGATATTAATTATTAGCTGTTACGTGTTTACGTAGTAGTTTAAAGTAAATGTGTTCGATAAAAATAAATATTTGATTAGCTATTAAAATTAAAATGACAAAAAAAAAACATTAAAATGTTGACTTAAAATTTGAAATTGATAGGTGTCATTTTTACAGTATTTTTAATATAGTTTTTATTTGAAATTTTAGTAATTTTAATCACTTTAACTAATTTGTACTTCGTTTTATTTATATTTTTTTCAAAACTCCCTTGGATCATAATCCACTTAATCTTAAAGAAATTTGCAGGATTTTGGCACAGAAAAGAGCATTACAAAGCAAAACACTCAGGCTCTGACACTCCCAGCCTGTGCATATTAGCACGCTCGCGCTAAACTTAAGGAAAATCAAGTGGAGACTCAGACTCTAGCACGGCTAGCTCGTGCTATCTGGCACGCCCGTGCCTAAAAGGACCTCAGGGCGTGCTTGCATAAGCACGCCCGTGATGCATTTTATCTTGGAAAGTCAGAGCTTAGCACGCCCTGACCGTGCTATGAAGAGCGCCCGTGCTACAAATACTTCTCTGGACGTGTTGCAGAGCACGGCCCGTGCTAGATCATTCATAGAACTCAGTCTCTAGCACGCCCAAGCCATGCTATGGAGCACGCCCGTGCTACGAATATAATGCTGTCTTGAATTAAAAATGCAAGCCAGTCTCTATAACTTACATGGGCCCACCTCAGATATTTTCCTAACTTGCAAATCAAGATCTAAACCTATTTAAGAAGATGGAAGAGTCCTAATTGAGAAAAAATCCAAGCCTAAACAGTTTGTGATCTCCAAAAAAGATTTCGTACTTAATAAGGATTCTATTTCCTAAATGGAGTCGGATTTTCTTCCAGGAGGTCTATATAAAGAGAGGAGCCATTCAGTGTAGAATCATCTCTTGTTCTATTTTTTTCTACATAGTTCTCTCTCTCTCAATGACTTCAAGCATTCAAGATTTAGGCTAAGATTCAAGGAAGCCGTCCACGTATCTGTCGCCTAATTTTTATTTCTAAACTCTTAATTTTGTTTTACTTTTCATTATTCATATTAATTATGAAATTTTATTCAAGTATTATTGAGTTTTATTTAATTACTATATCGAACTAAATACTCGTACTAGGTATTTGATGTAGCTTAAATTCTTCTCCAATTTATAAAAATTAGATTTGTTTTTCTTTGTTCAAAGTATAATTTATTTGCACTTAATGGTTCCAGGCAGAGTTTCTCCCATGGATTGATTTATTTCATTAATCACTATCGGGAGAAGGGTTTTTGATATGAATATGGTAATAAATTACATGAGAATAATAACTTGATGCAGAAGCTATGTGATTTGACTCATGAGGGTTTTCATAAGTTAATAACCTTAGGTTATGAATTCACAAAACAAACCACAAAACTTAATGATTTAATTCATGTTTGATTGACTATTGGAAGATAGGTAATTAGACCGGGTTAGAATAGCTAACAATACATCGGGAGAGCTTGTTAGTGATTTTAGGGTTGTTTTCCCTACTTGAACAATTAACATTGATTAACAAAGTAATAAAATAAATTGGATAAAGTTAAGTGAAATCAAAATCCCTAGTAGTTTTTACATCCTTGATTTCTTTTCATCTGAATATTGTTGCTTGCTATATTTCTGTCTTATTTTTAGAATTTACTTTTCTTACAATAGATCTCTATTATTGCCGTTTAAATAATAATATGTTAACACAATTTTAATACTTGATATACGATCCCTGAGAAGACGATACTCTACTTACTTTATATAACTTGCTACGATTCGTATACTTGCGAAAAATCACTATCAAGTTTTTAGCGCCGTTGCCGGGGATTGGCATTATCAATATCAATACTAATTACCCTATTATTAATTTAGACATTTGCTTTTCTGTTTTATTTAATTTTTTTTAAGAATTATTTCAGGTGTTTATGCAAAGAAGGTCAGGTAGGACTGAACCCCTAGTCTTTGATCCAGAAATTGAAAAGACTTGTCGTAAGAACAATGCTCCTAGAAGAACACGTGAAAGCAAACCCGAACAACAAGCAGACATGGGTGACGAAGTCAACCCAAAAATAGACCTCCACCTCAACATCCGGTCCGTACCTTGCGAGACTACACCATACCTACTCTTAATGGGACAACCTCAAGTATCACAAGACCTTGGGTGGAAGCTAATAATTTTGAAATTAAAACCTGCAATTATCCAAATGCTTTCCACCTCAATTCAATATGGAGGTTTACCTAGTGAAGATCCTAACGCTCATATCGCAAATTTCCTGAAAATTTGCGATACTTTCAAAGAAATGGTGTTTCCGTAGATGCCATAAAACTAAGACTCTTCCCTTTCACTCTTAGGGACAAAGCACGATCTTGGTTACAATCATGTCCTGCTGGAAGTTTTACCACATGGGAGGAATTAACCCAAAAGTTTTTAGCAAAATTCTTTCCATCTTCAAAGACCACAAAACTGCGCAATGAGATAATGACCTTTGTCCACCATAATCAAGAAAGTTTGTACGAAGCTTGGGAAAGATTCAAGGACTTATTGAGAAAGTGCCCACATCACAGTTTGCCTAAATGGTTACAAGTACAAACTTTCTATAATGCATTATCTCCTAACATTAAAATCACTCTAGATGCAGTTGTAGGTGGATCTTTTGAAAGAAAAGAGATTGATGAGGCATATGACTTGATAGAAGAGATGGCAAGCAATAGCCATTATCAAAGCAACTTTGAAAGGAAGAAGACTGCAGGAGTCTATGAAATAGATGCCACTACAGCAATCAATGCCAAAGTAGATAATATGGTAAGAAAATTGGACTTATTGACTACTAATCCTGTCAATTCTATTATGCAACTTTGTGACAGGTGTAATGGGCAACATGGGATTGGAGAATGCATGATAGACTCTTTGAATCCGCAAACCTTGGAACAAGTAAACTATGTGATGAATCAAGGAAGAGTTACCCATACTCCAACTCCTATGATAATAGGTTGAGAATCACCCTAACCTGTCATATGGGAATCCTAACAACGCTTTGAACGCACCACCAGGTTTTATACCTCAAGAGAAGAAATCTCATGATGATCTCCTTACTGCCCTTTCTAAATCGCACATGGATTTCATGAACGAAACCAGAGAAAATAACAAGATCCAACAAGCTGCGATAAGAAATTTTGAGATTCAGCTGGACAATTCGCAAACATGATGGCATCCCGACCTCAAGGTATGTTACCTAGTAATACTGAAAAGAATCCTAAAGAACAGGTACAGGCTATCACCTAGAGAAGTGGCAAACAGTTAGAAGAACCACCAAAGATAGAAAAGAAAAAGAAGAGCAGAAAAAGTTCCCATCATTGACCTAGAAGAGCAAGAAGAAGTGAAACCTTATGTTCCACCTATTCCCTTCCCACAAAGGTTGAAGAAAGCACAAGATGACAAAAGCTTTCTCAAATTTCTTGATGTCTTCAAAAAGCTTCAAATTAACATTCCTTTTGCTGAAGCTCTCGCTTAAATGCCCAATTATGCAAAATTTCTAAAAGAAATCCTGAGCAAGAAACGAAAAATTGATGATCAAGGAACAGTAATGTTAACTGAGGAGTGTAGTGCAATTATTCAAAATAAATTGCCTCCAAAGTTAAAAGATCCAGAAGTTTTTCTATCCCTTGCAATATTGGTAATCTTGATTTTGAAAAAGCTTTAGCAGATTTAGGTGCTGGCATTAACCTTATGTCTTATGGAGTTTTTAAGATGCTAGGAATGGGAGAGCTAAAGCCAACAATGATGTCTCTACAATTAGTAGATCGATCAATCAAATATCCAAGAGGAATTGTAGAAGATGTACTTGTAAAGGTAGGCACATTTATCTTCCCTGTTGATTTTGTTATTCTTGATATTGATGAAGATAGAGAAGGATCCTTAATCCTTGGAAGACCCTTTCTCGCAACTGCAAGAGCATTGATTGATGTATATGAAGGCAAATTAACTTTAAGGGTTGGTCAAGAGGAAATTATTTTTGATGTTCTTAAATCTTGTAAACTTCCTATGGACTGTAATGACTACTAATTGCTAACTAGTCGTGATACCACACTTTACGCGCGGGTATTTACAAATTTATGTCGAAAATTTTTTATTTACATCTACATATTAAAACTAACAATAAAAATAATTGAAAGTATTTTGTGTCAATCTATATGTATTTGAGTAAACTCATTTTAAAGTCACAATTATATAGAGGGAAAATTATTATTTAGTCCCTCCGTTTTTACATAATTGTCCAACTAATCCCAAGTTTTGCGCAAATATCTAACTAGTCCCTCAGGTTTAACTCCGTCTAATTAAAAGGTCCTTCCGTCCGAAAAGTTGGTTTTTTTCCGTTAATTATAGACTAAAAGACTAAAACACCCCTCCCTAGCTGACGTGGACCATAAGGGAAAATTATTATCTAGTCCCTCAGGTTTTACATAATTATCTAACTAATCTCAAGTTTTGCGCAAATATCTAACTAGTCCCTCAGGTTTAATTCCGTCTAATTGAAAGGTCCTTCCGTCCGAAAAGTTAGTTTTTTTCTGTTAATTGAATATTAAAAGACTAAAATACCCTTCCCTAGCTGACGTGGACCAGTATGAAGCGATAATGATATACCTAGTTTGTTTCTCTTTGTTCCTTCCATGCCATAATGATATACCTAGTTTATCTTTTGCACAGATAACCTTGCATTAAATATTAATATTCATTTTTAAAGTTATGAAATTATAATAATATAGGTGGCAATAATAATTACTTTTTTTATCTATAAATAACTATTATTTAGAGCCGGTGTTTTCTCCACAAATATCTTTTTTTAGAATATTAATGAGTAATTAATTTTTTTTTTTCAATTTTATCCTTATTTATATTAAATTTAATAATTATTTTTATAATTTTCCAAAATCATATAACATCTCCTCTCTTACTTAAGGTTACGTAATAAAATTAATTAATATTTTGTTATAATTTATAAGAATAAATTTACTTACTTAATTACCATAAAAACATTAAAAGTATTTATGAATAGATGGAATACTTTGTTTTTTTTTTTTTTAGATTTTATCAATGATAATAGTAATGTTTCTTGATAAAATTTGCATATTAAATATGAATAAAATAGAAAATTATGTTTATTACTTTTTTCTAAAAAAGAAACTATGATGATAATTTGGGGTAAAAAGAAAAATGAGGTATTTACTTTTTTGAAGAGGTATTGTAACGCCCCGGCCCATGGTAGATATTGTCCGCTTTGGGCCCAGCCCGCACGGTTTTGTTCTTGGGCCAGCAACACATGCTGTAACCCAAAACGCGTCTACCATGTTCTAGAGTGCCACCCTTTATGTATAGAACTTCCACCTTGTGCTTAGCCGATGTGGGATTTTGCCTAAGGTGCAGTCCCTGACATACACCCCCCCTTAGGGACTCAGCGTCCTCGCTGAGGTTTGCCCCACCACCAGCCATAGGGACAAGGCTTTGGCTCTGATACCAAATTGTAACGCCCCGGCCCATGGTAGATATTGTCCGCTTTGGGCCCAGCCCGCACGGTTTTGTTCTTGGGCCAGCAACACATGCTGTAACCCAAAACGCGTCTACCATGTTCTAGAGTGCCACCCTTTATGTATAGGACTTCCACCTTGTGCTTAGCCGATGTGGGATTTTGCCTAAGGTGCAGTCCCTGACAGGTATTTACTTTCATGATTCACTTAAATTTAATAATATTTAATTAGAACATCAAATTAATTTTTTTATCCTTTTTTTTAATACTGTCTTTGTTCCATAATACTTGTCAGATTTGAGAAAATAGTTTGTTCTAAAATATTTGTCTAATTTGGTCTAAAAGACTTGTTATATTTGCGGTTTTAAGGAGTAATAAATATTTTTTTTCATATTTACCCTTTGTGTATGATTAATAATTATTACTTCAATTTAATGATTTTCTTAGAGACTAATATTAAATTAAGGGTAATATTGTCAAAATTTATTCAATAATTTATTATAATTTATACAAATTTAATAATTTTTTTAAAAGACATGAAATTCTAAATGTGACGAATATTATAGAATGAAGATAGTAATATTTTAGAGATAATTATATTTAATGGTTTTCGATTTGCAAATATTCATAATCTAAAACTAAACCGTACATTTAAGAGAGAAAAATGATTATGTCTCCATCGACTTTATATGAAACTCTTCAATTTTCATTTTTAAATTTAGCGAAGGCTAATTTTCCTACTCGTGTAATTAAGCTTAGTCTATACAATTCTACATGTGCATAAAATTATAGGGAAAATTATTATTTAGTCTTTTAGTTTATACAATTCTCTCCCTTATCGCTTCATACTGGTCCACGTCAGCTAAGGAGGGGTGTTTTAGTCTTTTAGTCTTTAATTAACGGAAAAAAACTATCTTTTCGGACGGAAGGACCTTTCAATTAGACGGAGTTAAACCTGAGGGACTAGTTAGATATTTGCGCAAAACTTGGGATTAGTTAGATAATTATGTAAAATCTGAGGGACTAGATAATAATTTTTCCTTATGGTCCACGTCAATTAGGGAGGGGTGTTTTAGTCTTTTAGTCTATAATTAACGGAAAAAAATTAACGGAAAAAAATCAACTTTTCGGACGGAAGGACCTTTTAATTAGACGGAGTTAAACCTGAGGGACTAGTTAGATATTTGCGTAAAACTTGGGATTAGTTGGATAATTATGTAAAAACGGAGGAACTAAATAATAATTTTCCCTTATATATATATATATATATATATATATATATATATATATATATATATATATATATTAAATACACTCAACAGCTAATAAAAATAAAATAATTTATAATTTATAATTATCTACAAATTTCTTAATTATAAATTAGTTTAAAATTTAAAAATTTCAAACATTTAAAAATTAATAATTATTTATATATCTATTAATTATAAATTAATTTAAAAATTTATGCCCTATTAAGTGTTATAAAAATAAAAAATAAATAGAAATTTTTAAACATTTCTAATTGTTTGTGTTCAGATATTTTTGTATATTATTTCAATAATTATTTAGTACGTTAAAACTAAAAATAAAATCACTGAGAAAATCACTGAGAGTGTTTTAGATAAAGTCTCAAGAACTAATTAATTTTCTTATATCTATATTATATATAAATGTGGGAATAGAAGGATAATAAATTTTCAATATTGTCATTAATGAAATTTAGAATATGTAAAATAACTTTAGTTATGACCAATTAAAAAAATTTTATCTTAAAAAATATTTATATTATTTATATTTTAAACAAGCTAATTAATTTACCCGTACTTCGTTACGGGATTGATATTGCATTTTTCTTAATTTGCTTGATGTTTATCTTATTAATAATATAAAATTCACTTTATACATACATATAATAACATTGTAAATAATATAATAAATCGTTATGAAAAAAAAAAAATCTTAATTCTTAACTATCATAAATTATGTATCTTACATTGTTGTTTTTTTTTTTTTTTTTTTTTTTTTATGATTATGTATATTGAACTTCAAATTTTTATATTTTGATTTTCATAATAATAATAAAAAATTTAAGAGTTTTTAATACTAACGCTATAAATTGTATATTTAAAGAATATGTAATAATGTAATTGATTGCCAATTCAATTGAATAATTTCTAAAATAAAATATTAAAAAATTATATCTACATACCTATAAAGTTCATTTTTTTATTCATTAACTCATAAAGTAAGTTTAATAATCAATTTAGGTATAAATTTATATTGATTTCATACTATTTAACAAAAAAAAAAATGTTTTTATTAATATCAATACATTAAATCAAAATAGATAAAACTAATTTGGGTCCATTAGGCCTCCCATATATCAAAAGAAATAGATAAACTAAATATTCGGATAAATTTTTTATTAAAAGATTATGTAGAAAAAAAAATGAATATATCATTATTTACAACCTCAAATAGGAAGCATCTTGCTCTACTTGAGCTGGGGAGAAAGGGTGAAATATCAAAATTAAAGTGATAACAGGTAAAATTAAAAAGGCATGAAAAAGATGGGGAGAAAGGGTGAAATGATAAAATTAATATGACAAAAGGTAAAATTTAAAAGGCATGAAAAAGTATGGTTTTATTGAAATAAAATTATGAATATGACAAAAGGACAAAATTGAGAAGCATGAAAAAAATATTTTTATTGGAATAACATTATCGTATGAAATGATAAAGGGGGAAAGATGGGAAAAAAATAAAATAAAATTGACATGGTTTTATTGGAATAACATTATTCTATGAACAGTGTTTTTAGATTTTATTTTAGTATATATAAAATAACACATTTGATTATGAGAGATAAGAATAAGGAAAAAATATTTAAAAATATATAATATTTGATTATAATTTAAAATATTTTAATTATGAGAGTTTTTTTATTTTTTTACAATTTGATTGGGTTTTTTTGGTAAATTTATGTTTAAATATACAAAATACACATAATTAAGTCATTGAAAATTTTTAATTTTTTAGTTTATTTATTAAAAAAACAATTATTTTAAATTTTTTATTTTTCTACAATTTAGTTTATAGAAAATTAATATTTTAAATTTTTCTTTGATTTGATTGAGTATACCTTATTAAAATTAATGTTTTAAATAAATACGAGCCTTTTAAAATTTTTTAAGTTTTAACTGTTTTTTAAAAGTTATTTAAATAAATATACGATAATAAGGCATTTGAAATTTTTTTAAAAAAATTTTGACTTTTTAAAGTTATTTTTAAATATTTGATTTTATTATTTGATTTTTTTGCTTTTGTCCATCAAAATCAAATTTTATTAAATCATGCCTTTTTCAGTTGAAGAAAGGGCTAATTTTTAAGGTTCAAATTCGTATTTTTTGTAAAGTAATTTTTTTATTGAGTTTTGGAAATAATTTTTTAGTTTTTATTTTTTTTTTATTAGTGAATTAATTAACTGCTATCATTTTCATTTAGTAAAAGATTTGTATCTGCCTTGCAATGAATGGAAAACCTTTTGATCACTAAACATTTTTAATTCTTGATATTTTTTCTTATATCCTAAATTTTTTTGCCTCGAGGAAAAGTAGTGTTTGAAAATTGGGAAAAAACTAAACTATATTTTCTATTTTGAGTTAATTTTTAGGGTTTCAAGGATCTGAATTGTTACAACCCAAAATCGTGGGCCGGACCAACGTTAGGGCCAAGTAAGTTTAAGGTTCCCGAGTCCCGTAGTAAGCCTAACTCAAAAAATCCATTTCTTTAGACCGTCTCTAGGAACAATAAGCCGATAATATAACGTATTAAATCATTCTATCAATTCATATCTTCGGCCTCAACTTCCACATTTCAATTAATTCATAGCTCAGACCTATAACTTTTCTTTTGTACTGTTAACATCATTTACAATATGGGCAAACTGGTCCGTTCGTACTTTTAGAGAGTCAATTAGAATATCCACAGGTTTATTGATTAACACGCTAAAAACTTTTACATGATATATTGTAACACATGACTCCCTAGTTGCGGAGCTCAATATAAAGATTGATACATTTTTATATACAGTACTTTAGTTTTAAACATTGTCAAAAACTGAAAATTACTATTGCAACTTTGCGGGGAATGAAACAGATTCCACTTGAACCAGCAAGATGTCTACCTCTTGGAAAAAATTTATGGAAGGGGGATGATGTAACACCCGCCACCCAGTTCCGAGAGACCCGACGGCGGATGCCACATTCGGTGCCGGAGACACCGTCTTAACTTAACATATAAATCATAAAACTAAAATTATGAATTAGAAGTAACTGAGTATTCACAAGTTTAGCGAGTAAATTTTTTTTTATTTTTATAATAGCGATTTCATTTCATTTTCCTTGCATTTTTTTTTTTACATTGGGAAAATTCGTACAGAAATATTGTAAGAATATCCCTTTAAAAACTGAGCTCGCCAAACATGTGAATACAAAATACTCCCAATTAAACTCTAAACTTCCAACATCTCCAAATAATCTTTATAATATAACAACACTTTTATATTTTCATAATTGAATAAATCCTCAATAGTATTTTAGATCCATCAATTAATTGCATTCATTATATCTATCAAGTCTTAATGAACTAATCATATCAACTGACTTCAAATATTTCATATTCAATCATTTAATAAATCTTATTCTTCTCTCCAAATATATACATCAAAATACTTTATAATTACATACTTCAATTATATTTCAAATAACATAATATCTGGAAATGTAACAATTATACATGCCATAATTCTTCATTATATAAATCTCAATCGACTACTCCCAAATTAGTCACTTCTGCTTTGAGACTATTCTTCTAATCTTCAAGTAGCAACAACTCTTCAACCTACGCGTGATAAAAATCGACGCGCTGAGTATAAAACTCAGTGGTGCTCATAATTCACATACTTACCAAGTTGCGATAGCAACTTACTTTAAAACAAATTTCATAAAATTATTTACAATCATAAATGCATTAAAATTCAACATACATTTCCATTTATAGCAAAACAAATAGCACATATACTAGTAATTAATAACATAAAGAATTTAATTCTTTATACCATAAATCCTTTACTTAAGACATTTTATCATCATAAATACTTTGGTTCCTTCAAATAAACTTATAATTATTAACATAAATAATTTAATTCTTTCAAATCATAAATTCATTACTTAAACATTATACCAATACATATACTCTTTATTTTTAATACTATGTATCGAAATATCATGCTTTGAAAATTCATTTGATAACATAATCAGTAATTTCCAAAGTAATGTTTACTAAAATAATATGATCTCATTCGTTTAATTGTATTACAGATATTTTCCATAGGGCTCGCATACACTTAGGAGAAAGAGAAGCAGATAAGTTTTCAGAACAGATTCAGAATGGCCTTAGGTCGCCATCAGATTCAGAATATATATAGAGCGCGTCCGCCCTAACAGAACAGAAGACACCCACGTGTCTAGCATATGATCATAGCTTCTTATCAGAATGGCATCAAATGCCGAGCATGCTCATCAGACAGAATAAAAATCAAATCACGCATCAAATTCACACTAAGTATATTAGAGCCCAAAATCCTTGTTTTAATTCTTTCTTCATATCACTTATCAGAAAACTTGTCTTATTCTTTAGTCTTCTTAAATTCATAATGCAAGCTTACTTTAGAATCATACTTAAACATAATTACTTAACATAGACAATTTCTTATCATATGAAATCATACATGTAAGCTTACTTTAGAACTTAAGTAACTCATATACTTAAACATAATTACTCAATATAGGAAATTTATCATAAATTCCTTTTCTTTTAAAACTTTCTTATTCAAAATTCAAAGCACATACACCTTAAATACCCATTTCTTTGTTAAAACTCTAAATATAAAAGTTATCAAATAATCATATTTATATCATATATATAAAATAATTAAGTAAGCTTTACTACACTAAGGTGGTACCAAGGGGAGGAATTTCCTTCTCCAATCAAGCAGGCTAACACAATCTTATGCACAAAAGTATCAATTTCAACCCTCATCATGCATTATCTAAACCAATTCCACACTTTTTCAATTTATATCCATTTCAACATATCCACTACAACACTTGTCAAACTTATTGTCAAGTAAATGCTAAACCACACAAATAATCAAGAGAACTTCATCACACATGATTTATACATACTTTTATCCAAATAAACCTATGATTAAGACATAGAAAATTTCCAGCATTAATATAATCTTGACCTTTGCTGGGTTTTTAAGACATAACTTAAGTTCTGTGTCTCCAAATTGAGTGATGTTTGATTCATTAGAAAGCTAAGACAAAATACTACAAATGTTATGAAGGGACCACAGCCCAGATCAATCTTTAAGATGGCAAACAAAAGCTAGGAACACAGACCAACAGTCTAGACCTGATTCAGCCGAACTAATTTCAATGTTTATCAAATTCCTACTTATCCAAACACTCAAATCAAACCAATCCAAAACCAGAGAAGTCTCAAGACACAGGGAAACAACTGTTATGAAGAACTCAGAACATAATATTACCATTATAGTGGTCAAAATGGGCACTCAATTCAGTAATGCATGTGGCCCGTCATAACAGAGTTAGTTTAGGTGTTTTAGCCATAAGTTGAGCTATATATATCCAAATTGGACACAAGAGGATGGGTTGGAAAGCTAAGAAGTAGACCTAAAACTTTCATGAAGGACTCAGACACCAATGGAAAATCAAAAGGATCGAAAAACAGTCCTTAATCACACCCAAAAACACTTTGTCCTAATTTCAGCTTACTTAAATCATATACAAGGTAGAGATTTCTACCACATACTCAATACTCATCAAATATCATCTTAAGATCACAAATCCTCAAAGAATAACAAGAAAACTTAAGGCCTTATTCATCAATAGGTTCTGCCACTCTTGGAGGATGAAGAAGAAAATGTTTTCCTCATCAATTCAACATATAAGCATGCTTAGAAATCTCCCAAGAACACATGTATACCACCAAAATTCAATAATCAAATTATTTCATATAAAATTTCCAATTTTCACAAAATAGTATAAACTTCACAAAATCAAAAATTTAAACAAGGTAAGAGGATTTATGAACACTTACCTTAAACATAAGCTCTAACAAGCTTAAATAAGACTCTTGATGCCTTAGTTTTCCCTTGTCTTTGGTAGGAAGTTATCCACCCTTTGTCCTCCAAATTACTTGAAATTATTCACCAAATATCATTTCTCAAGCTTTAATCTCAAAGATTGATTAATTAGATCAAGTTGAATGGTGTCAAATTGGTGGATTTAGTGAGTATAAGTGAAGAAAATAAAGAGAAGAGAAAGAGAGGCTCAAGTTAAAATGGAGAAGAAGAAAGAAGTTCACGTTAGATGGATAGGAAGAGGAAGAAAACATGTTGCTCAAATAATGGAGTTGACTAAAGGGTACTTTGGTCCTTTCACCAAAATTGGATGGCTAGGATTGAGCAATGTAATTCAATCTAATGGCTACAAATATTCTCCAAATTAAATTCCTTCAAAATATTATTTATCTCCATAAAAATTCTTAAATTTAATCCTTAAAAATAATTCCTCTAATTTCCTTAATTAATATAACACCATCTCAAATTTACTCCATAAAATAATTTCTCTAATTTCTTTAATTAATATAACAACATAATTCACTATTCACTAATTCTCTAATTTCTCCAAAAAAATATTCATTACTTACTTTCTACCCATAAAAATAATGTATACATACTCCAAAAATATTAAAGAAAATATTAAACATACATAGTAATTTTTCCGGACAAAAATAATATTTATTCTCGGACTGATGATACTATTCACAGACCGGTAACTTACTATTTCAGACACAGAAAAAATGGGGCGTTACATTTCTACCCCCCTTAAAGAATTTCGTCCTCGAAATTCACTTGAATTTAGCAATTACGAATCTCATAATATTTTTCCGATTTAGTTTATTCTTCCTTAATCAACTAGTGCTTACTATCCGTATATTCTATACATGATTCTTCCAACTGAACATCCATAATAGCAAATTTAACCATTCCATATTTAAAATACATAAACTTATTTTGCATAACACCGATTAGATCCTTAACATAAAGATCATATAGCTTATTCTCATAACAGTATTCTCCTGAGATCATATATCTTATTCTTATAACAGTGTTAATAACTTAATTCCATCGTGATACTTAATCTCAAACACTGTCATGCATACATACATAGAGTCATACATGCATACTTGCAAGGTCCACTCAAGAGAAAAATAATACCAAAGTTCCAAATCTCAATACGTAAAAGTATTTATACACAATCATAAGGTTATGCAACTCATGCAATGTGCCATATGGACTATTCCAACTTAACCATTTATCCATAACGATCCAAATAGAATTTACTAACTCATAGCAATTCGCACTTTTTTTTTTAATCATAGATATCTCACATAAATCCATAAATCTTCCATGACTTGTAAATACTCCTATTAACTATTAACCAATCTTTTCTATCTTTATAAACTCTTAATCATTTTGGCTTAGAATTTATTCGCATATACGCATAGTGAGATCAATACGAATCACAAATTTTTTTTTTTTTTTTTTTTTACATAATCATGAAATCCCAAAATATAGAACTTCTTATCTTGTATACTTCTATGTCCATCAAATCTGAATAATCAATGATTCCTAATTTGTTAAAGATTATATAATTATCTTAATTTCTTTATAGGAGTCGTTTACTTTTTCTTGGATCGTAAACTCTCCATTAAACAAAAATCCTTATTTATAACTTACATAACCTTTAGAATAAACATCAAAAGACTAAATCTCATTGAATTTAATTCATATTTATACCATATTAAACCATAAGATGCCTCAATTCATACACCACTACTAGGCACATAAAGATTAAAGCAATTTATTTCCTACTAAGAATCACAATTTACTTTTCTTATAACCATAGGAATTCATATTATTCCCCATATTCATACATTTGAAAAATAGCTAATGAATACCAGAATATATTTTACTCCACCAAGTAGTAATTATTTCTCATAATTAGAATTCACTTCTCATAAATGGCTTTAAATAATGATTCATTCCACCAACATTATTTCTTATGAAAAATACTCATCACCCATTATTATTTCAAAGCACATCAAATCATTCATCATTTAAACCTTATAATATCATTTATGTAACTACATCAATTAATATATATTTCTATCCAGAAAAATGCTTATCTCAATAGTCATAATAAATTCCATTAACCAAAATCATGTAACTTCATCAAATACATATACTAAATTCAATACTCTAATTAACTAGATTCTATTGTCCTTGAATCCGAATCCTTTATTTTTCTTATTAGATAATACTAGCAACTCATTCTCATATACTCCTTCCACAGGCACATTTACACACGTTCATGCATTTTATGTATGCATTTCACATTTAACAAGTATTCAATACACATATCATACTTTCATCATTTAACTTCAACTTAATACTTATAATCTTTATCATGCATAACTTAACAGACCTTCTTACCCACACAACAATACAAGTTCACACTTCATCTTACACACTTAAATTAATATAAATCTTATTTTCATGTTTAATTCGTAAACCAATATACTTCACAGTTCATGAATCTATACAAATGAATTCATTTTCATTTATAAAACAAAATTTTTTTTTCTATATCCAAAGGATTCAATAGAAGGAAAAAAAAAATCCTCATAGCAACATCATTTATCCATAAGCAACATAAAAACAATATGCTTCTTATGGATTCAAAATAAATAAACAAAATTCATATGTTAAAAAGTCAAATCTCAAATATATTTATACCACTTAGAAATCATATCAACTCGAGAAAAAGAGCTCAAATCCTTAACGCCTCAATAATACTCATCTCCAATAACCACTACATCGAATCCCTATCCATTATTCTCTAAGAATTTCCTCCAAGAATAATTCATTCAAATGGTCCAGAAGGATATAACCATTAATCATCAGTAGGAACCTCAATAACATACTCCATTTACCACAACACCATGCTCCAATGGCTGGTTGTTTCCAATTCAAACCAATATGGCATGTATTTAACTTAAATTACTCATACTCTCACCTCAAAATAGATAAATTCCTACACATATACACAGATAGTCCGAGAACTGCCTAAACCTATGCTCTGATACCACTAAATGTAACACCCGCCACCCAGTCCCGAGAGACCCGACGGCGGATGCCACATTCGGTGCCGGAGACACCGTCTTAACTTAACATATAAATCATAAAACTAAAATTATGAATTAGAAGTAACTGAGTATTCACAAGTTTAGCGAGTAAATTTTTTTTTATTTTTATAATAGCGATTTCATTTCATTTTCCTTGCATTTTTTTTATATACATTGGGAAAATTCGTACAGAAATATTGTAAGAATATCCCTTTAAAAACTGAGCTCGCCAAACATGTGAATACAAAATACTCCCAATTAAACTCTAAACTTCCAACATCTCCAAATAATCTTTATAATATAACAACACTTTTATATTTCATAATTGAATAAATCCTCAATAGTATTTTAGATCCATCAATTAATTGCATTCATTATATCTATCAAGTCTTAATGAACTAATCATATCAACTGACTTCAAATATTTCATATTCAATCATTTAATAAATCTTATTCTTCTCTCCAAATATATACATCAAAACTTTATAATTACATACTTCAATTATATTTCAAATAACATAATATCTGGAAATGTAACAATTATACATGCCATAATTCTTCATTATATAAATCTCAATCGACTACTCCCAAATTAGTCACTTCTGCTTTGAGACTTCTTCTAATCTTCAAGTAGCAACAACATCTTCAACCTACGCGTGATAAAAATCGACGCGCTGAGTATAAAACTCAGTGGTGCTCATAATTCACATACTTACCAAGTTGCGATAGCAACTTACTTTAAAACAAATTTCATAAAATTATTTACAATCATAAATGCATTAAAATTCAACATACATTTCCATTTATAGCAAAACAAATAGCACATATACTAGTAATTAATAACATAAAGAATTTAATTCTTTATACCATAAATCCTTTACTTAAGACATTTTATCATCATAAATACTTTGGTTCCTTCAAATAAACTTATAATTATTAACATAAATAATTTAATTCTTTCAAATCATAAATTCATTACTTAAACATTATACCAATACATATACTCTTTATTTTATAATACTATGTATCGAAATATCATGCTTTGAAAATTCATTTGATAACATAATCAGTAATTTCCAAAGTAATGTTTACTAAAATAATATGATCTCATTCGTTTAATTGTATTACAGATATTTTCCATAGGGCTCGCATACACTTAGGAGAAAGAGAAGCAGATAAGTTTTCAGAACAGATTCAGAATGGCCTTAGGTCGCCATCAGATTCAGAATATATAGAGCGCGTCCGCCCTAACAGAACAGAAGACACCCACGTGTCTAGCATATGATCATAGCTTCTTATCAGAATGGCATCAAATGCCGAGCATGCTCATCAGACAGAATAAAAAATCAAATCACGCATCAAATTCACACTAAGTATATTAGAGCCCAAAATCCTTGTTTTAATTCTTTCTTCATATCACTTATCAGAAAACTTGTCTTATTCTTTAGTCTTCTTAAATTCATAATGCAAGCTTACTTTAGAATCATACTTAAACATAATTACTTAACATAGACAATTTCTTATCATATGAAATCATACATGTAAGCTTACTTTAGAACTTAAGTAACTCATATACTTAAACATAATTACTCAATATAGGAAATTTATCATAAATTCCTTTTCTTTTAAAACTTTCTTATTCAAAATTCAAAGCACATACACCTTAAATACCCATTTCTTTGTTAAAACTCTAAATAATAAAAGTTATCAAATAATCATATTTATATCATATATAAAATAATTAAGTAAGCTTTACTACACTAAGGTGGTACCAAGGGGAGGAATTTCCTTCTCCAATCAAGCAGGCTAACACAATTCTTATGCACAAAAGTATCAATTTCAACCTCATCATGCATTATCTAAACCAATTCCACACTTTTTCAATTTATATCCATTTCAACATATCCACTACACACACTTGTCAAACTTATTGTCAAGTAAATGCTAAACCACACAAATAATCAAGAGAACTTCATCACACATGATTTATACATACTTTTATCCAAATAAACCTATGAGTTAAGACATAGAAAATTTCCAGCATTAATATAATCTTGACCTTTGCTGGGTTTTTAAGACATAACTTAAGTTCTGTGTCTCCAAATTGAGTGATGTTTGATTCATTAGAAAGCTAAGACAAATACTACAAATGTTATGAAGGGACCACAGCCCAGATCAATCTTTAAGATGGCAAACAAAAGCTAGGAACACAGACCAACAGTCTAGACCTGATTCAGCCGAACTAATTTCAATGTTTATCAAATTCTACTTATCCAAACACTCAAATCAAACCAATCCAAAACCAGAGAAGTCTCAAGACACAGGGAAACAACTGTTATGAAGAACTCAGAACATAATATTACCATTATAGTGGTCAAAATGGGCACTCAATTCAGTAATGCATGTGGCCCGTCATAACAGAGTTAGTTTAGGTGTTTTAGCCATAAGTTGAGCTATATATATCCAAATTGGACACAAGAGGATGGGTTGGAAAGATAAGAAGTAGACCTAAAACTTTCATGAAGGACTCAGAACCAATGGAAAATCAAAAGGATCGAAAAACAGTCCTTAATCACACCCAAAACACTTTGTCCTAATTTCAGCTTACTTAAATCATATACAAGGTAGAGATTTCTACCACATACTCAATACTCATCAAATCATCTTAAGATCACAAATCCTCAAAGAATAACAAGAAAACTTAAGGCCTTATTCATCAATAGGTTCTGCCACTCTTGGAGGATGAAGAAGAAAATGTTTTCCTCATCAATTCAACATATAAGCATGCTTAGAAATCTCCCAAGAACACATGTATACCACCAAAATTCAATAATCAAATTATTTCATATAAAATTTCCAATTTTCACAAAATAGTATAAACTTCACAAAATCAAAAATTTAAACAAGGTAAGAGGATTTATGAACACTTACCTTAAACATAAGCTCTAACAAGCTTAAATAAGACTCTTGATGCCTTAGTTTTCCCTTGTCTTTGGTAGGAAGTTATCCACCCTTTGTCCTCCAAATTACTTGAAATTATTCACCAAATATCATTTCTCAAGCTTTAATCTCAAAGATTGATTAATTAGATCAAGTTGAATGGTGTCAAATTGGTGGATTAGTGAGTATAAGTGAAGAAAAAAAGAGAAGAGAAAGAGAGGCTCAAGAAAATGGAGGAGAAGAAGAAAGAAGTTCACGTTAGAGGGAGAGGAAGAGGAAGAAAACATGCGCAAAAAGGAGGACTAAAGGGACGGCCCACCAAAATTGGATGGCGAGGAGGGAGCAAGGGAAGGCAATCTAAGGGCTACAAATAGGCGCCAAAGGAAAGGCCGGCAAAAGATAGGGAGCGCCAGAAAAAGGCGGAAAGAAGCCGGAAAAAGAAGGCCGCGAACTTAATTGATAACACCATCTCAAATTTACTCCATAAAAATAATTTCTCTAATTTCTTAATTAATATAACAACATAATTCACTATTCACTAATTCTCTAATTTCTCCAAAAAAATATTCATTACTTACTTTCTACCCATAAAAATAATGTATACATACTCCAAAAATATTAAAGAAAATATAAACATACATAGTAATTTTTCCGGACAAAAATAATATTTATTCTCGGACCGATGATATTCACAGACCAGTAACTTACTATTTCAGACACAGAAAAAATGGGGTGTTACAGATGAGTTTTATAAATTAAGTGAATAATAATAAATAATGCGTAGCCCAAATAATCACACAGGATGCTTTCCATATTTATGCAATGAACACACCTTCGATCAAGCGATATCACAACATCAGCATCTATAAATAATATCACCTTCAAGTAATCACATCAAATGGAGATTGGTCAATGGCGTCACAAAATCCCCGACAAGTCATTCTCGCACATGGCCAACACTTGGAAAGCAATAAGACGATTATAAATACAATATATTCATTTTTTAGTTAAGGCTCGTACTAATACAGAATGAACATAAGCAGATTTGATCGCGGCCTATGTTAGCGCCACCCCCATCACATAATCGTGGCCTATGAAAGCGCCATCCCCATCACACAAATAAGCACGTCTGCCTATGTTAGCGCCACCCTAGCATATGATCATAGCTTCATATAACAAAATCAATCTCATTATACCACATTTCAACCATGCATAATAGAGCCCAAATCAAAATCATTCTTTCACAAAGAACTTTATTACTTACTCAAAATTCTTAAGCCAAAAACTTCCTTACTTAATACCCATCATTTCAAAATTTCTCAACTTACAACTTACAAAATTACCACATTCTTTTAAGATAGTACATATATATTTAATATAGTAAAAAGTACATAAATCAAGAAATTTTCGGCATTTTCATAAACTTGACCTTTGCTGGGTTTTTCAAACATAACTTGAGTTATGGGTTCCCAAATTGAATGAAAACAGATTCATTAGAAAGCTAAGACAAATGCTACAATGTTATGAAGGGACCACAACCAGATCAATCGGTAAGATAGCAAAAAAAAAGCTAGGAACACAGACCAACAGATCAGATCTCATTCAGCAAAACCAAGTTCAATGTTTTGAATTCCTGCTTAACCAAACACTCAAATTAAACCAATATAGAACGAGAGAAGTCTCAAGACATAGGGAAACAACTTTTATGAAGAACTTAGAACCTAATCTTGTCATTATAGTGGTCAAAATGGGCACGCATTTTAGTGATGCATGTGGCCCGACACATAGAGTCAGTTTAAGTGTTTCAGCCATATGTTGAGCTATGTATCTCCAAATTGGACACAAGAGGATAATTTAGAAAGCTAAGAAGTAGAGATACAACTTTTATGAAGAACATAAGACATTATTTTGCCATTTTCATGGTCAAAATGGACAATCATTTCGGATATATAGGTAAGACACCATAACAGAACCAGTTTTGATATTTAACTCATAAAGTGAGCTACAAGTGTTTGGAATTAGACATACGAAAGTAATCGCATCCAATGGCTCTAAATATTCCTCAAATAATTCTCTTCTACTTATGATTTCACTCCACCAATTAATTAAATTAACTCCATTAAAATAATTCCTCATTTATTTCTTCATATACCACACTAGAAATAATATACATGTAATACATCAACTCTCCAATAATATTCATGAAATATTTCTACCCGCCTAAATCATGCAAACATGCTCCAAAAATAGTAAATAAAATATTAAATATGCATAGTAATTTTTCCGGACTAAAATAATACCAAGTCCTAGACTGATGGTACTATTCACAGACCGGTAAATCACTATTACCGATACTAAAAGAAAATTAGACTGTTACATGGCCTATCCTCTCATATGTGTGCACCGGGGAGCCGATCTCCTTATATGGCCAACCAATCTAATCCTCACTTGACCAGTCCTCTCATTATTTTTCCATTCTCTCTTTCTTTTCATTACCGACAGGAGGCCAACCTGGGATTTTTCCATATCATTCATATCATATTTCATCAGGTGCACATAGGGGCGCAGATCTCCTATACATGGCCAACAGTTCCAGACTGTGATTACAATCCCATGCTAACCCACTTCATCCCAATTCCACCTGGATACAAGGCACATCATTATCACATCACAAGTAATCCAAGCAATTTATTCAATATAATATATCTCATCGATAATCATTATGCAATACATGAATATAGTCATGGTGTGTATAATATATGTAGTCATATAATTGTAATAGTATATTATAAAGTAGATGATGATAATAATAATTGTATTTTAATAATATCATACTAATACGTGGAGATAAGGGCTAAATATTAATATATATCTATAGGGTATAAAATGAATGATGTATGCATGAAGATAATGGTATGCGCTATTTGTTATTACTCACAGTGATAAGAGATAAATTAAGCTTTGATTCGGTTTTAACTAGCAGGAGTGGTAGACAAACTCGGACGATCTAGATAAAACATAAATATAAAGGAAGGACTGCATTAAATATATGACTTTTCTTAAATAATAAATTACAGAATTAATATAAATCTTGTCGATACTTCTGATAGCATTTTCCATACAATAGGACTTTCCACTTATCCGAATATTAGTAACTTAATACACTTATTAATTTATATGCTTTACTTAATTATTCTAAAATCCTCGTTAACTTCATATTTATCAATTCTCAATTTATTCACATGGTAGCAACTATAATTTGCTTTAATTTGATAAAACCTTACTTTATCCTTAACCCTTAATTATTTTAATCAAAACTAATTTAATTAATAACAACAATTTCTAAACTTGAAATTTACATTTAGTTTAACAAATGAATCTTAGAATATACCGATTAAATCGAATTTCGGATTGGAGTCCAGTACATAAATCCCATGTTTCTACCTCCTAGGGTCTCGCTGGAGACTCGCTGGCCGGTCACCGAGCAGCTACCAGTGCCATCATCCAAGGTTGCCGGGAAACCCTGGCTGCTCAGAATCGAGCGCTCTTCACACCACCTAGCTCGGATTTCACTCAACAATCCATTTCTTGCATTGGTTGGATGAGATCAGCCCTCTAATTGGCCGGAACGGGCTCGACTTATTTGTCGCGCTATTTGGAAACAAACAAAGACAGAGAAGAGTTACACGTCGATAAGGGAGCTGTTGGAGTCATTCGACTGTGATGAGATTGTCGAAAATTGGTGGAGGCACTGCTGCACCGTTTGATAAGGAAAGATCACAGCTCGCTTACTCGCAGCATTCATCAGAGATGAGAACCGAGCGAGAGAAGCTAGCGGTGCGACGACGAAGAGAAGGTCGCATCGGCTAGCTCAAGTGGTGGCCAAAAATCGAAGAGAGGGAGAAAGAGGTAGCTATGGGTCTATCACTAGACTAAGGAAGAAAGAAAGAAGAAGAAGAAAAAGAAAGAAAAGAAAGAAAAAAGGAAATTTCTACATACTCTAGGGTTTTCTGGATCATTCTGTTTGGTTCGATTTGAACCGAATTTGGTCCACATCAGGATTTAATCCGATATTCACTTGGTTTTGATGATTTGAAACTAGTTTAGAGGTCCGATTAAGCAATAATAAAAATTTTATTGTACAATCTCATTAGTTGATATTAAAATTTTAGTTTTTAAATAAGAAATCTATGAAAATTAATTTTAAGGCTTTCATGTATATATGAATATGTTCATTTTTCTAATGCACCATGTAAGTAATACTGACACTATAGCTAAAGTGATTACCACTAATATTTTGGCTCATGTTGTTTTTAAATAATTCAAATTACTTTTTCATTTCTTTTCTTTTACTTAGCTGGAAGAAATAATTTTTTTTATTTTTTTTACTTTTTCGTTATAAATAAATATAGATATTGATCTAGGATTGGGGATAGGAGTTGAAGATTGAGTGACTTGATTTATTTTTTGGAGCCTATTAAGTTTCAAGAATCTGCATGTATAAATTAGGGGTTAAAATTAGGTTTAGGGGTTGAATTGAATTTTATTTTGGGATAACTTCATTATATAAATAGAATTAAATATATAGAATTAGCATGACAAGTAGTTCATTCATCATGTGAATTATTTAGATATTTGGTGGATGCATCCAAAATATTATTATTATTATTGTTAATTTGCAACCTGAGATTTGCAAAGATTATTGCCAACATGCAACCTAAAGTTTGCATGATTATTTATTAAAAATACATTTTCCAGATTTATCTTGAGAATTTATCTACTGAATTTATACATTAAGCTTTTAATGATTATGGCATGTGTTGATTGAAATAATTATAGGACAACCAATTGTTGTTTTTATTTATACTCAAAATGATTTAATATAATCATTTATTAAATGATTGCAATTAATTGTAACACAGCTATTATGAGGACAAAGCACCATATTTTTGTAGAGGGATATACTCGCATCAAACCAACAAATTATATGTTCTCCCCTTTATAATTGATTTTGGATCACGAATCAAATATTACCCATCGAAGAATTTTTAAATGTGCGGTATATATTCTAATTGCTCCACCATAACGCACTAAGATGGGTCTTGGAAAAAATGTCGGTGTGAATTTACATTTATGATTAAATATCTAGAACTTTCAAACAAGAAAGTTATTTATAGCCAAATTTGTTAATATTTATGCATCCTGACAAGCAACTAGGAGAATAAATTAGTTGGAAAAGAATTATCGTTATTATATGTTGATCCTTATGTAAGGCAATGTACTTTTAAAAGTTTAAAAGATAATTCAATTGCAGGATATTGCAACTTAATTGCCAGATATATTTATTGATCCAAAAGAAGATAATTAAATCTGATATTCTAGCTGCAAAATACTCCTATTAGAATTAAAGTCTCTAAAGGACAAACTGACTATGCTAATGAGTCTAAGGCATGCCAGAAGCGTGGTAGACTAATCGGTTCCAAGGATAAAAATCTTAGAAAAGGAAAGGAGCAAATATTTAAGATGGTTAAGCTCTAGAAGAGCAAATTGTGGAAGAAGTTTCTAGACATGACTAATAAGTTTCCCAAAGAAATTTAGGTATCTGAAATTAATAAAGATTATGAGATCTCTATAAATTATGTCATGTCAGGACAAGTATATAACCAATATAAAATAAATGTCAATGATAAATATAGCGCTTGCAATTGTGAAAGATGATGACAATCTTGAGCATATAGTCTATTAGAGGACATAGATCTAGAATTGATTGGCCAAAATAAAACGACACATATGGTATTTAATTTACTTGAAAAGTAAACTTTGAAAGTTTAATATGGGCATCAAGAGATGTCAAGCAAGTAGAATACAAATACGTATTTGTGCGAAATTGAAATGGGGTCATGAGATATAAAGAAAATTTGTTACATAATTTTTTCACAAAAACTAGCATTGAGTATGAGAATAAATACCCTTATATAGTGGATACAATTATAATTTGATATTTAATTAGTCTGGCAATTTATGAAAATTCGAAATGCATCTAATGAGTTAATGACTGCCTATTTATATGCTAACTTGATGTAGATATCTATATGAAAATCCTTGAAGGATTCTAGTTGCTTGAAGCATAAAGTTAAATTCTCAAGAAAATTTATTCAATCAACTTGTATAGAGCTCTATATGGATTAGTGGATAATGATATCCATGTAATACTGAAAAAATGCTTGAAACAAGCAAATCGAGACCCTGAGAAATATATTCAAGATTTCTATATGGATTAAAGAAATCTCAATACATATGGTATACTTGCCTTAATGATATTTATATAGCTAAGAAAATATTATATTATTTTATGATTATATTCTTTTTATAATATTTTATTATTGAAAGTATACTTTTGATATTTACTTTATATACTATCATGAGTAAGATAATCTCTTGATTAGTGAATACATGTTGAAAGGATATTTTAATAATATTATCATATGATCAAGAATTTTTATAGAGATGTTTGAATATGAATTTGTCATTGTTTGGTTTATGAACATTATTGAACCCCTTAAGAGCTTCCAAAGATTATAAATTTCTTAAGGCAAGAGTTTGAGATGAAAGACATTGAAAATATAAAGTTTTGTCTCAATTGAAGATCGAGCATTTCATAAATGAAATTTTGCCTATGAATCCATATTATGAATAAGTTGTTCAAATAATTTTATGTGGATAATAGTGAGGTCGAGAAGATGACCATTTTTCACTTTGAGAAAATTATGAAGAACTCTTAGATCTGAAATATCATATCTTAGTGTAATAAAGACGCTAATATATCTTACTACTCATACGCTAATGTATCTTGATTTTTATAAATTTATTAGTAAGATATAGTTCTTCCTGGATATGAAGAAATTAAATAGAGTATATTATAACTAACATGTTAAAATCAGTTTTGATTGGCTATGAAAATGCAAGTTACTTGTCTAATCCACATTATGTTAGATTATAAACAAGTTATTCATTCACATGTGGAGGTAAAATTATTTTATCGCATTCAAGAAACGAAGTATTGCTACCACTTCTTTTAACCATAAAGAAATTTTAACAACTCATGAAGAAAGACAAAAATGTGTTTATTTAAGTACGTGCAGTCTAATTTTGCAGAGAGAAATTCCTACGATATTACATGGAGAATTGTGATATTGAAGTTCAATCATTCAAACAATGACATTGTTGATTTGCTCATCAAACACTTTCTATTACAAGTTTTTCTATTACAAGTTTTCTATCATAAGTGTTGAGGGACTACTGCATAAAAATTGAAATGCATAAACTCAAAGATCTCAAGATTTATCTTCATCAGGTGAGTAAATACACACTGTACTATTTTTTCCCTTTAATCAAGATTTTTTTTCCACTGGATTTTTCTGATAATGTTTATAATGAAGGAGTATTTCAACGCGTATTTAATAAAAAATAATGTACTCGTTTTCCTTCACTAAGATTTTTTTCCTATAGGGTTTTTTCTTAGTAAGGTTTTAACGAGGCATATTCTTTGAAGAATGGACATTCAAGGGGAAATGTTATGAAATAAGTAGATGTTTATATGAGCTAGATGTCTGTATGCTTAATTATTGAGAAATTTATCTTCTTGATTTATGTAGGATTCTATTAGGGTTCCATTTATGTAATTATATATATGTGACTTCTCATCAATAATAAACATACTCTTGTATGGTTTTTATTCTCTCTATTCTCCCTTTATTTCTCTCCCTATTTTTCTATTATTTTATAACACTAGTCTTTTTATAACGTGCGTTGCACAACTATACTCGTTATTTGTACTCATTCAAATTTTTTTTTCATTTTTTACTTGTTATTTATTCTCTTTTTATTTTTTAATATTAAATGTCGACTATAATTTTTGTCTTATATTATTTAGATTTTTATAATATTAAATAATTTTATATAAGATTAATGTGAATATAACATTAATTAATAAAATAGCAGTGTGCATATACATACACGTTCGAGCTTAATTTATATCGCCATATATCTAAAATTTATTATAACTACAATATTACCTAATAAATATGTTTCAATATATAGATACATAGATATAACAATAAATTATTACATATATTTTTAAAATTAAAATTTTCAACTGTTCGTCATCCTATAATATTACCTAATAAATATGTTCATTTTATTTAACAATAAATTTTAAAAGAAAAAATTTAAAATTTTTGAAATGCTTGTAACAATGGCACTTTTTTTTCTTTTTTTTTTATCTATCTCCTAAATAAAATATTTTTAATTATAATAAAAATAGAGGCAAATATTTAAAAAATAAATTCATTAAATAAAATATAAAATTTTCAAATGTCTAATTATCATATATATTAAAAAATAATATATTCGTATTGCTGTTCTTTTAAAAAAAATATCATGTATTTATTAAATGTCTATCCATGTTACATCTTTGAGAAAATAAATTTATTTTGGTATTAAAAATTCTTATTTTTTCATGGTCTTTCCTTATATATTCAAAATATTTACATTATTTTATATAATAATTTAGTTTACACAAATGTTACAAGAACAATTAGGGACATACTCTAGTGTTCAATAAAATAAATACATGTGTTATAGAAGTTAAAGTTTAAACAAATACTCCTGAATACCATTAAAGATAAATATGATTGTTGATTGATTTAGTAATTAATTCATTGTGAAATTTAAAAATAATCGAATGTAACCGATATTTAATTGAATATAAGCTTTTTAAATCAATTAATAAAAAATTATTACAAAAAGTCAATTGATTAATAATTTACTAACATAATTTATCAATTATTAAAAATTCAAGTTATTTAATCAACTCAAATTATTATCAATTGTCCAAAGAATATTTTAGGATTTTTAAAATTTCAATCTCATTATTCCTCTCTCATCCTCACTTTTAATATAGTATAGATAGATAAATATACATTAATTGTTAACTTTTGTATTTAAAACTTATTCGTGTGAAAAACAAATTGAAATTGATGGCTAACATCTTCAACTTGCTAATTTTTTCTTGGATTTAAAAATTTTAATAAAATAAATTAATTTGCTGATCAAAACAAAAGGTCATGCTCCAAGGAGTCTATGCATTCATTTGTGCATTCTTGCAGTGCTGCTATGAAGATTGTCTTATTAGAGTTTTCTTTTTTTTTTTTTTTTTTCTTAGTATATGTTTCCCATTTTCAGCTTTTCAAATTATATTAGGCGGATCTTCATAAGGGTCTCAATCAAACAAATTTCATTATCTTTTATTTTCTCCAAATCAAAATATAAGTTGTTTAAGATTTATTAATTTCTTAGAAAAACAAAATATATAATTAACAATTCACTGACATGCTATAAGCTTTCTTTTTAAGTAATGATTTCAAGTATGTATTATTAAATGATTTCATTATTTTATATCCCTTTATTTAAAACCAAATTATATAGGCTGAGAAAAAACAATACTTTTAATAAAAAACAATAAATAAAACATACAAAAGCCATATATATATAAGCCTCAATAGGTCAAATTATTATTGTGAAATAAAAAAATAATAAATAGAGCAACAGATTGTTTAATTTGATATTGGTGAAACTAAACTCTCCATGAAGGATACCATTATAGGAAGCACACGTTCAAAAGTCTCAAATGTCTTCAATTTCATTCTTCAAATCGTACCGTATCAATTTTGCATTACCACCACATAACTTACTAACCATAAAAACTGCATTACCTGTAAAACAAAAATGTCCTAAAACTTTGTGCATTCTCTTTTGTGGGATGGTTATCAGTTTGGTCCAAGACGATGTCGTACCATATTCTTTCATTGCCCAAATATTTAAACAAAATGTCGAATTCCTGCTTATAGTGTAGTAACAAAGGCACCCTTTAATGACACTTAATTCATACTTATTCCCACGAACACCATTATTGTCTTTAGGAAGTTTCAGCTGTACTATTTTCTCATCTGCCAAGTTAAAAGCAACAATAATCTTCCCAGAATTTGCAAAATCCGCCACCCAGCCGGAATTTGCCAATTCTGCCACCCAATGAAGAGCTCCATGCAGAAATGTCCCTGCCTGACCATAACTAATATTGAACTTCAAATTTTCATGCTTTCGCATAGAATTCGATTTCAATGAAAGAACAATGAGTGCATTTTGCTTTATCAAGTGATTTTTGCTATACCCACATTGTACCACCTTATAATCATCAGTAACAGAGTCATAACCTAAACCATAAGACACATAATCACCACTTGCAGGCATTGGTAATATTCGATATTCTCTAATCAAAGGATTCCATACGATGATAGAATAATAGTTAGAGTCAAAATCAGCGCCTGAGACACTGTTATTACTAGAAAAATCCCATGAAACACACATCCTCAAGGCATTGGCTTCATTATCTTTGGAATAAAGAGTTGGTGTATTTATCCTAGCACGTAACAATATCAAACCATCACAAGAACATAAGATCTTGTGATTGGTTTGATTCAAGAATGGCAGTTGTTGCTTTAAGGGAGACTTAACTGGCTTAGCTTCTACTGCAGTATTAACATCAAAGAAATATGAACCAAAACAAATTTGGGTAAATCACCTTGGGATCGTGGGACGTGTGACCTGATGAAGTTTGGACTAGAGATTAGAGAATTCAATGATTTTGATAAGCACTTGAAACGCAGTAGTGATTTAGCCGGTAGCTTTGAGAATATCTGCCCTACAATTTCTTCAGGTACTCTGATTTCCATGGCAGCGCCGCCCTTGAGGTTCTCTCTTTGGTTTTCAGGGTCTGAACCAGGGTTTTAGAAACAAAAATTATATGCAATATTTATAGTTGTGTTGGAAATAGGCTTGGAAATAGGGCTTTTCCCTTTTCGATTTCTATATGGATTCGGAATCCGTCATCATTAGACATAAAGAAAACTCGTATTATAGGTCTCCTTTCTTTTTAACGAGAATATTTTATTTTGGTGGGGTCTTGCACGAGAATATTACTAGGCATGGCCAAATTACGGTTCCGGGAACCGGAACCGTCGGTTCGAACCGGCCCGGAACCGTAACCGGAACCGGGACGAACCGGAACCGGAACCGGAAAAATCCGGTTCGGTTCCGGTTCCTGCAAATGAGGAACCAGAACCGGCGGTTCCAGAGAACCGGTCGGAACCGGACTGGAACCGCCGGTTCTCCGGCCGGTTAGAACCGCCGGTTCGAACCGTTCGAACCGGCGGTTCTAGCCGTTGTAACTGTCAGATTTTTTTTTTTTTTTTTTGTTGTGAAATGTCTTAATTACCCCTCCCAACAGCCATAAACGGCTATATAACGGCTAGTTTAAGGGTATTTTTGGAAAAATGAATTTTTGGATTTATTATAAATACCTCATTTTATTTACAAATTCATTAAAAAAATCTCAACTCTCTCTACTTACTCTCTCTACAATATACTACACTCTCTACTTACTCTCTCTACAATATACTACACTCTACTCTATAATTCATTTATTCTTCTCTACTCTACAATATCTCTTATTAAGTAATTATTCTCTCTAATTTTTTTTATTCAATTTTCCAAATTATATTTTATTATCATATAATGGCAAGTGGAGGAAACTCAAATTCGGGTAAGGGCAAGGGAAAAATTGGAGAATCATCTATCCCTACAAACGACATCTATGATATGATTCCCGACCAATTTAATTTTGAAGGTTTTCCAAATGAAAATTTGGATATTCCAACTCAAGAATCCGAATTTAATGAGCAATTTCAAGAAGATGAAGAAAGAGCAGAGCAAGAGCAACGAGCAAAAATTGTTACAAGAGCAAGACAAAGTTCCGACATATTCTCCATTCATTTCACAAAAAAATTCAAAGGTGAGAAAATGTACGATGTAATTTGCAATTATTGTGGAAAATCTTATAAATTTAAACAAGCGGGCGGCTATGGATCATTTTGGAAGCATTTGGAGGCAAAACATCCAACAAAAATAGGAGTTGATCGGTCTCAACAACAAATTTCCGGGTACGCTTCTAACCTTTCTTTATTTAAATATTCTGAAAAATACAAAAAGAAGAATTAGCAAAAATGATTTCTATGGAACATTTATCTTTTAGTTTTGGTGAAAAATTAGGTTTTAATAATTATTGTCAAAAAGCTTTAAATCCTTGTGCTAAAAGAGTACCAAGAAATACTGTAAAACGAACTATTATTTCTTTATATAACAAAGGAAAAAAAGAGTTAGAACTTTTATTTTCTCAATTGAAAATTCGTGTTTCAATTTGTTGTGATGTTTGGAGTGATCATTGGCAAATGCATTCTTATATGGGTATTACATGTCATTGGATTGATGATGATTGGAAAATTCAAAAAAGAATTATTGGTTTTCGTGTTTTTGATGATAAACATACTGCAATAATATTTATAGAGTAATTGTTTCAATTTTAGATGAATATAGGTTGACAAAAAAAATTTTTTCTATTTCATTTGATAATGCTTCTGCAAATACTAGATCAATTATTGAACTTAAAAAAATTTGTGAACCAAATATTGGTGGTAAATTTTTTCATATAAGATGTGCATGCCATGTTTTAAATTTATGTGTACAAGATGGTTTGAAAATTCTTGATTCTTTTATTTCTCCAATTAAAAAAGCTATTTCATATTTATGGACACATCCCCAAGTGATGAAAAGTTGGGCTAAATTTTGTAAAGAAAATAATAAAAGACCAAAACGTTTTCCAAGGGATGTCCCAACTCGTTGGAATTCAACATATGAATTACTAAACGAGTCTTTTTCTTATAAAGAATTATTATGTTTTTTGTTACTAATAATATTGAGGATATTAATTTATATCCACAAAATTGGGAGATTTGTGCAAAAATTTTAGATATTTTAAAAATTTTTAATGATGCTACCTATAAATTTAGGGGTTTATTATCCCACATCTAATTTATTTTTACCTATGTGTATTAATATTGTTACTGCACTACAAGAATTTCAAAATGATGATTTATTAAAAGATTGTATTTTTTCAATGAAAAAAAAATGGTTATCTTATTTTAAAAATATACCACCTCTTTATCTTGTTGCTATTGTATTTGATCCTAGATGTAGAATGGATTTTATGTGATTATTTGACTATTTATTATGACGTATTAAATCTTGATGTAGAAGATAATGTTAATATAAATGTACTAGTGCATGAAGTTAAACAAAATATTATGCAATTATATAATGAATTTGTTCAAGTTTCTAGTTCATCTACTTCTATTTCTACTTCTTCTCAATCTAATATTCCACAATTTTCAACACAAAGGGTAAGTGGTGTTGATGTTGCTCAACAAGTTTTATTGCAAAGACAAAAAAGAACAAGGGAATCCAGTTCTATTTCTGAATTTGACAATTATCTAACAACTTCTTTTGAGTTTGGTGATAATTATGCAGATGCAGATTTTCCAATTTTAGATTGGTGGAGTCGTCACGCAAATACTTTTCCAATTCTTTCTTTACTTGCAAAACAAATTTTAGCAGCTCCGGTCTCCACTGTTGCGGTTGAACAAGCTTTTAGTCAAGGAGGTAACATACTTGATGAAACACGATCTCGTATGACACCCGATTCATTAGAAGCACAAGCGTGCGTGGATGATTGGACCAAAGCCGAACTAAGAGCCCAAGAAAATCCAAAAGAAAATGAAGATTTATTTGATTTATACGATGAGTCCTCAACGGGAACATCAACCGGTGGTGCAAATAGCGATTAAGGTAAAAGGGGTGAAATTGATATAAGGTAAGTAAGAACTACGTGGACTTTGATTCCTCTAAACCCCAAGAGGATACGTAGGCAACTTAATTTTTTTTTAAACAAAAAAAAAAATTATGTTCAAGCCCATTTTTTTTTTTAATTTTGTTCAAACTTAAAAAAAAAAAATTCAGTTCAAAATTTTTTTTAAAAAAATCATTATGTTCAACACTCAACAATTCAAGTCTTTAAAAAAATAAATTTAATTGAAGTATTTTTTAATTTTTTAGGTGTATTTTTTAATTTTTTATGTTCAAATAATTTTTTTTAAACCGATCTTCAAAATTTAAAATTTTTTAGGTGTATTTTTAATTTTTATGTTCAAATAATTTTTTTTTTAACCGGTCTTCATATTTTAAAATTTTTTAACTGTATTTTTTAATTTTTTATGTTCACATAAATTTTTTTTTAAACCGGTATCCAAAATTTAAAATTTAAAATTATGCGATTCGCCGGAAAACCAATCGGAACCGTCGGTTTTGTAATCGGATCGGAACCGGAACCGGAAGAACGGTTCGGAACCGGAAGGACCATTTCGGTTCGGTTCCGGTTCCAGCTTTTCTGGAACCGGAACCGCCGGTTCCGGAACCGTGGCCATGCCTGAATATACTAGACTTCAAATATTTATTTTAGTTTTTTTTAATTTTCGTTTTTAGTTATAAAAAGACATTTGTTCACTGTAAGCTTGAAGTGGGTATCCTGGGACTTCTTGATTATTTATTTGGTTCCCTGTTGCAATCCATTAGGTTTTCTGGATAGTTTCGATTTTGAAATTCCCAATTGGGTTTTCTTCTTTCGTAGAAGATTGAGTATTCTTCGTGCTTTTTGGCTTTTTTAGCTCTATGGGTGTTCTTGATTTTGAGATAAAATTATTTCCTTTTTCAAAGAACTTCCATCCTGGGTTTCAAATTTTTGGTATGCAAATCTTCTATTTGAGCACTCAATTTTCACATTAAGAACAAAAAATATGAAAATTTTGATTGACACCAAATTTGCAATAGATCCAAAACTTGTGAAATTGTTGTCTTAATTGGTTTTATGAGCTGGAAATGTTTTGGAGAAAAACTCTAAAGTATAGAGTAAGAAAGACACTCAAGGAAACTAAGGTTTTTCTCGTTCATTGTAACTGATACAAGAGCCTCTTTATAAGGCTAAATTAAAGCTTTTGTTACATATGAATGTAACAATGTTTGGAACAGTGTTTAGCGTTCAGACTTAGTTTTAATCGTACTTGGTAATGTCACATATATTTAACATTTAAAGTCTAAAGTAGTGTTTATGAAATGTCATACTCATTAATGTTTAGCGTTTTATAAATTTTGTATGACGTTTATACCCAACACTTATGTTTGCCTTGTTCCCTATATTCTTATATTTTTTTGTCATTTTATATTAAACAGTTAACCAAACACTTATTTATATCAGATACTTTTATTTTAAACCACTGCATAAACAATTAACCACTAACAGCTAATATCACACTTATTTGTATCGAACACTTTTACATTAAACCGCTATATAAACAAATAACAACTAATATCTAACCACTAACGGCCGACAGCTATTACAATAGTTAACAGCTACTAGAACTGCTAAAATTGATGAACATGGCCTTAGTCATAAAGTTAACATCACTTTCAAATTTAAACTTGCAAAATATTTCAGCTGAATAACTTGGAGCATCATCGGAACCAAAGTCACTTTAAAATGATTATTCTTCATGCTGATCCATTTGAGCAAACAAAATCTTCACAAAAAGGATTGTTGCTATCTTCATCATAATTTCTTTTAGCAATTTTTGCACATGTATATATGGTTCATTCAATGACAAAACACGAATTAAAAAATAACAAGAACTAAAATCTGCAAAATTTTAGAAAACAATGACTTATTTTTCTTCTTCATTTTCATAACTCTCTCTCTCTCTCTCCCTCTCAAAACTCACAGGTCCTCAAAATCATGCAAGGCTCTGGAATCATGGGCTTCATAGTATGCTTGGGCTTTCAATGTTGGGAGTCTTACATTTTACTCTATTTTTAGCTTGATCTCTAAATTGGCTTTGAAGTTAGTGGGCTTCTTGTGAAAGTGAGCTATGTTAACTTCATACTTGGGAAAGTTTGTTATATTCTTCAACACTCTCCATCAAGTGCAACTGGATTGACCTCTCTTTGGAGGCCTATAGTTGTCACTCGGTATTTATATAGATTGAACTAAATCTGGTTCATTGGACTTCTTCAATCTTTAAATATATCTAAAGTTTCGTTCATATGGACTAGGCTCTCTTTGGGCTCCTTGATCGAAAATTACGGATTGAGCGTTCTTTTGGCTCCCCAGTCCTTTGTATCCATGGTCCTCATCTTTCCAGTGCAACCTCCTCAACTATTTGCTATTATGCTTTGTGTGTGTGCAAAATGAGAGAGAGGAAAATCGACAGGATCAAGGGTTGGTATTGTACGAAGTGAAAATTATAAAATTGGATGTGGTGGTTTTATATACATAAGATTAAGGGCACTTTTGTCTTACAATTTTCCATTTTTTTTTTTTTTTTTGACTTGTCAAAATTTTATTATTAATTTTTTATGGACTAACAAAATATAGCTAATTTAAACGGAATTCCAATTAACTACTATAACAATGACAAAACATAGGAATCAAATAGAGGTCTTGATTAATGTATTTGACTTAAATCTAGGGACTAAATAGTATTTACCTCTTTTAGCCATAATATAGTATTACAAGCTAGCTCCGCACAAGAAAAAATAAATTGTTTTGACTTTACATGTAAATATAAATTTGATGTGTAGTTATTATAGCTTTTGAGATAATAATTTTCACATTTAATTATTAAATAAGTATTTAATTAATATAATTTTACAAGTTAGAATGTCTAATAGCCAAATATAAATTTACTCATGAATTTTATTACTTTAACCTTGTGGCACACTCAATTTTTTGTTTTGATCCATCAATACTTCAACTTATAAAATTACATCTATTATACACTTCAATTTGTAAAATCATTTTATTACACATTTTAACTCGCAAACTTAGAGCAATTAAATACAAGATAAAAAAAAAAAAGGTGATTATTGTTTCAAAATTAGCTAACAACGCGTTTGAGTACTAGTAAATGCAATCCTTTCTTTTACCATTTCATATCCATATTCCGTCAAACTTCTCACCAAGCATATCTAAGGATATGATGGTACTTTTACATATAAATATGTGAATTTAAGCTAGCTCATGATGATCCAAGATGAGTTATTGTTAATTATATACTCCTTCCGCCTCATATTATATAAGCTTACTTTAAATTTTCATTTGTCGAAAAATGTAGTTCTATTTCTTTTTTCTAAAAGATAATTTATTAGTTCTTAATATACTCTACTTAATGAATATCTATATTCCCAAATGTATGTACATTATTTAATAGTCTTAATTATAAATTTGGTGTTTGAGCTCTCTAAAAATTTTTATTTCGATGTCTCAATGGAAAACGTTTGTAACTTGGTGTCTGAAGTCCTAAAATATTTTCAATTAGGTAACTCCAACTTATGTGATTTACCGAAAATACAAATAAGATGTGTTGGACCCATTAATAATAAAATATAAGCTGCATAAGACCACATGTCGATTGCCAAGTCGGTTTTGACATGTAAGAAAGGTGATTGATCCATGAAATAAAAATGTTAATTACTTGTGTAGCTTTGTAATGAAAATGAATGCCCTTATATTGCAAATTGAGGGCTTGGAAAAATTAGGGTTCCAAAATAAGAAAAATTGAAAGAGGGGTTCTCTAATCACAAGCTCTCATTTCATCTCTCCATACCTTTTCTCTCTGTTTCAATCTCTTCTCTCTCGTCCTCTCTTCCTTCGATGCTTCCCTAAGTATTTTTGACAAAGTCAGTCCTTACATGTTCTAGGATTTGGTTCAATTTTGTGAGAAACGATTATAACGTAAAGAGAGTTGCACATGTTCAAGGAAAGTAATAGCTTGATGAGCTTCCACTGCTGGTCGAAGTTTACTCGCTAAAAAGTGGTTCTTAAAAAGAGATTAAAGCCGCAAGAGTGGAGTATTGCATGACCGAGCATAGGTGGTCACGATACTTTATGAATCACCGTATCCATTAGGTTGCATATGAAACGAAACCGCATGCCATTTATAGTTCGATTTTGTTGTTTGATATGAATGAGAGAAATTCAAGAAAATGAAATTGCTAGAGATTTTGGTACAATAATGTCCTATGAATATATTAATTGCAAATATTAAGGGGTCTCTTGTAGTATTGCAGTATGATAGGCAATAACATGATGTAAATATGCAGAATTTGAATATGTAGACAAGTGATTAGGGGTAGAATTTGTAATGTGTGGATAACAAAAGATTATGGGTCTACAAATTCATGGATTAAGATGTATACTGTCGATGTTGATGGACGAGTATAATTGGTTTTGGGGATAAGAGCTAATGGAGGCTTTTAGTGTGACATCCTGACCCGGCAAAGCGATTCTAAAAGGGAGGGTAAACCAAAGCTCTTGGCTAGCTTCTAGGATGGCAGGCTTGCTAGGATAGTGGAATGAATTGGACCACATATAAAAAGGAGAAACTAATCATCAGGGACGCCTTTTGATAGAATGGCCTAGAGAATTGGAAGAACTCTGGGGTTGAGCGTGCTCGCTTAAGGGAAATCCTAGGATGGGTGATTTCCTAGGAAGTTTCCCATTTCACCTGCGGGAGAAAATTGTACGGATCTTGCCAATCACGTACGGGATGGAATTGGCTTGATCCAAAGAGGATAATTCCTTCGGTGATTGAAGTCAGACGTGACAATTGGTATCAAAGCCGGACCCCTCTTTAATAGATGTATAATTCAAGGATGAACTATGCGGAAACTGGTGGATTTGTGATTTCCTGACTCCACAAAGCAATCCTAAAAAGACGGGTAAAGCAGAGCTCTTGGCTAGCTTCTAGGATGGCAGACCAGCTAGGGCACTGGAATTCGGGACAAAGGAATGAATAAGATCATGTATCCAAAAGGGGGAACTAATCATCGGAGGCACTTATTGGTGGAATGACCCGAAGAGTTAGAAGAACTCCTGGGTTAAGCGTGCTAGCTTAAAAGAAATCCTAGGATGAGTGACCTCCTGAGAAGTTTTCCATTTCACATGCGGGATAAAACCGTGCGAGACAATTTGTCAGTGGTTAGAGTCGGGTGTGACATTTTCTTCATGTCAAACTCGACGTGGCAGTCAACTTGTTCTACGCTGCTCATTTTTTATTATTGAGTGGGTCTCACACGTCCTACTTATATTTTTGGCAAGCTACCAGGCTGGAGACACCTGATTGAAAGTATTTTAGGAGTTTAGACACTCGATTTAATTTCCATTGAGAGAGCGAAACAGAAATTTTTAGAGTCCATATACTAAATTTATAATAAAGCCTTATTTAATATTAGTATAGGGGTATTGAATATATATATATAATATATATATATATAGTTTAACTATATTAATTAGTTTTTCTTAATTTATATGAAAGTCAAACTAGCTATATATATGGGACGAGGGAGTATTATTATTATTATTTTTTGGCACTTTAGAAAATTAAACATGTAATTGGAGAATCAAGATTTTTACTAATGGAAAAATTATAATCTTGTACTAATATTATGACAAAATTAACTATTCTATTGCTCTATTTTTTAAAATACATTACTTTTGTTCTTATTTTTTATTATTATAAAATTGTCATTCCGTAAAAAAAAAGAAATTCAACTTTTCCATAAGTGGCGTATGGAAAGGCAAAAATTACTTTTTAATCCATCTTAAATTTTGCATTTTTTTGTCAAACGTAAATGTATTCAAAAATAAATAAATTAAAAGGAGCTAACCGAACTAAATGAATGCAAGGGTTGTATTCACATCTAACTATCATGCATTTCAATGATAAGAGAGAAAGGGAAGGAGAGAGATAAATTATTGGAAAAGAAGGAAAGAGAAGAGCAAAATGATAGTATTTTCTTTTAAATCTAACAACAGGAAATGGAATATATTGATTGGAAGAACGAAATAATAAGACGGAATCAATATATGAAAAATTAGGGGTGTAAATTAGTTTGGAATATACCAATCCAAATTGAAATTCCAAAACGAATTACAATTTGGAATGGAATTTTGGAATATAAAATTTAAAATGGAATGTATTTTTAGAATATTAGTATATGAGATATGGAATGAAAAAATAGTACAAAATTTCATATTCCAATCCAAATTCAAAATTTTATTTTAGTTTAGTTTATTTTTTTAGCTTTAATTATATATTTAATAATGAAACATTAAACTTGAGGAAAATTTTTTAAAAATTTAATGTTAAAAAAATTTCATTATAGAACTGTATGGTTTAATGAAATATTCATCATGATAGTAACTGTTATATAGGCTTCAAAATTCAATAGTCAAAATAATAATAAAAAGAAACTCAACTTCACAATCATAATTTGTATATTTTTCATTGATTTTTTTTTGTTGGTGAAATAAAAGAGCAACACTGAAACTACCTTAGAAAGCTAATATCACAAGCATCAGTCCAAAGAAATAAATCTAAAGATGTCGGGCAAGGATCCCAGATAAACAAAGAGAAAGGCATAGAATGATCCAACCTAGCCAAATGATCAGCAAAAATTCAGCTGGCAGAAAATATGATGCACGGAACACTCCCAATCACGAACTAATAAATTCTTTATATCTAGAACGAGGATTGCCAACGGATGAGAAAATGACAACTCTGAATGGACTAAACGAATTGCATCCAAACTATCGAATTCCATAATAATCTTCTGTAAACCACAATCCCAAGCAAGCATAAGGCCAATCCTAATAGCAATCAACTCTCCTACCAAAATCATAGAGTGCCCAATATTAATGGAAAACCCCCAGACATTTTCCCCTGAAGTCTCGAAATTATCCATCTCCACTAGAAAGACCAAGATTAGAAAGACAACTATTATCACAATTCAATTTGATCCAAGCCTCCGGCGGAGCAACCCAAGCAAAATTAATTGGCTTGCGAACCTTAATATTGGCAGCAGGAGAAGAATTAATAATATTCATGGCCACTTTAAATACACACCGATTTAAATCAAAAAGAGCAAGGGACTCATTCTAAAAACAAATAAATTTCTTGCCTTCCAAGCCCACCAAATAGAGGCTAGAAACCAAAGATGCTAAAAAATACCGAAAGGACCTGGAACATAGCAAGACAAGTTACTCTGCAACCACATAGTCAAATCAGACATACCAAAGAAAGTTGAAAGACAAGACCCATTGCTACCACCATCCCTGCATCACAACACAATCACGCAAAAGATGCAAAAGGAATTCTTCCGACATACCACAATGACTGCATAAATTAGAGGAAGACAAACCTCGAATATATTGCAAGAATTAGTTGGAAGATGAGAATGAAGAATCAACCATAAAAAATGCCTCAACTTAGGCAAACTATCAATCTTCCAAATCCAAGCAAAAGGCGAAGCAATAGAATCCATAGGAGACTTCACAAAAAATAGAGAAGAATAAGCTGCTTTAATTGTAAAATTACCATTAGATGAAAACCTCCAAATAGGAGAGTCAACCACAACTACTGTCATTGGGAGAGGAATCGCTCGAATATAACACTTAATCACATCAGGAAGAGGAGTTCATAAACTCAAAAAATCCCAAGAACCATTCCAAATGAGAGCAGCCACCCTAAGATGTTCCTCGCCACCTGTAATAGAATCCAAAACATGCACCATAAGACCCACATGCAACCTACCACAGGCTAATCTGTTGACCATCACCCACACGCCAAAAAAAAAAAAAAGAGGTTGTAACTGCAAGAAACTTCTAACAATACCTTTCCATGTACTAGAATCAGAGTTCTTCAACCCATGAGGAAAAGAATGCCCTTGGCAATACTTCATAGACAACACTTGTACCCATAAAGCTGAGTCACGTGTAAACATTTTCCAACCCAACTTACCAAGCAAAGCCACATTTAACAATCAAGCGCTCTGAAAACCCAAACCACCCAACTTCTTAGGCTTAATAAGCTAATGCCAACCCACCAAGTGCATCTTGCGACAGTCATCCGAAGAACCCCAATAAAAATTATGGGCTAAGCGATCCAATCCGGCACAAATAGAAGAAGGCAACCACACAGTTTGCATCGTATAAAAAGGCAAAGAAGAGATAGAAGACTTATAAGAACTTCTTTACCTACAGGACTAAGCAAACGTGACCGCCAATTAGCCAAACGTGGCTCCACTTTCTGAATGAGAGACTGATAATGGGCCACAGAAGAGCGATCGTGCAATAGAGGAACACCCAAATACTTACCCAAGTTCGAGGTAATAGCAACACCTAACACCTGCTAAAGCCTATGCTTCATAGCACGGGAAACTGATTTAGAGAAATAGATATAGGATTTTGCCAAATTAGCATGTTGACCACTGGAATCACAAAAACTAGCTAGCATATCAGAAACCACCTTAGCCTGACGCACCGTCGCTTTCCCAAAAATAATCAAATCATCAGCAAAAGTAAGTGGCTTATTGGTGGACCCCCTCGAGAAGCATGAACTGAAACCCGCTTCTTCCTCCTAACCTACTTCTCAATCAATAAAGAGAGACCCTCCATGAATAGCACAAAAAGATAGGGAGAAAGAGGGTCCCCCTGCTACAAGCCTCTAGTAGGCAAGAAAAAGCAAAAGGGATCCCAGTCCATAAAACTGCCAAAGAAGATTGAGAAAGGGCACTCATAATCAAGGAAACCCAAAGACTCATAAAGCCAAAAGACTGCAAAATAAACCACAGAGAATACCAGTGAACTCTATCATAAGCCTTCTCTAGAAACTTTCAAAGCAAAATGACCCCTTTTACACTTAGACCGCCTAAAAGAATGAAGGAGCTCCTAAGTAATAATAATATTATCAACAGTCGACTTAGCCAGGTATAAAACTACTCTGACATGGACCTATGATACGGATCCGCCATCACTCATCCATGGAGCTCAAGGGAACAAGGAGAACAACATGGAAAATCCATTAGTGCTTCCTAGTGGATCAATTACAAGAAGTCATGCAAAGAAATATGAGGCAATCATGTCTTTATACATTCAAGAACAAGCTACACAAGAGCTCCATGACCTTGCTTTCAATAAGCGCTGTATAAGACTTCAAGACAGATCTAAACTCCTTACACTAATTGAAGCATATGTTGAGGAAAACAAGAAGCACGCCCGTGCCAAATAGCACGCCCCAACCATACTAGATTAGCACGCCCGTGCCGGGTAGAACGCCCAAGCCGTGCTAGAATCTGACATGCAGAGGAACAAGCAATAACATGAAGCACGCCCGTGCCACATAGCATGCCCAGGCCGTGCCAGGGTCTGCCTTCTGCGAGATTAGTTAGTTTATTTTGAGTTATAACAATGTTAATGGGTTGGGCCTCCTATAATTCGACCACCCTTGGTTATTTTATCCTTATTTTATTTAGATTTAGCTAATCTTTAGTTAGTTAGGATTTGTTATTCCTAAATCCTTTAAGTTGTTAAGATTTGTTAATCTTATCCTTAGCTGATTTAGATTAATTATTCTAAATCCTTTAAGGATCGGGTCCTTTAGATCTAGTAAATAGCTTTGTTATGTTATTCAAGACATTCAACAATTCAATGAAATAGAAATTCTTCAACTTTGTTCATGCTTAGGTGTGTTCTTTGCTTTAGAGTGATTGTGAGATTGCTTTCCTCTAATTACATCAAGAATCAAGGTAAACTTATCAATTTACTTGTGGCGTTATCTTATTCTTTTACTCTATTATTGATGTTCTTACTTTTTTAAGTTTTGGGTGCCATAGAGGGGAGTTTTGTTTGATCTTTGATCTATTTCAAATCTTGTCATAGAGTTCTTGGAATTAATTTCCATAGGGTTCCGCGTCAACCTATCAAACCCAATAAATGGCTGCAATCGAAGAGCAAGAACCGTCATAACAACTTTGTACAGAACATTATAGAGTAATCGGGCAAACTAGGAAATCACCTCTAGCGCAGCTACCTTAGGAATGAGAATAATTAAACCCTGAACCATATGCAGATGCATCACACCTGAAGAAAAGGTATGATTAACAAACGAAACCACCTCATCACCAACAACATCCCAATATTTCTTAAAAAATAAAGGTTGAAATCCATCAGGTCTAAGGGCTTTAAAAGAACCCATAATAGATACATCCCCCCATACCTCCTTAGAAACTGGCCTCATCATAAACCTGACAGCATCCACCGACAAACATGGAAAAATAATGTTTGACAAAGAAGAGGAAGAGAATTGAGCATCAATCGAACAAATTCTCATAAAAGGAACAAGCCAAATTCTTCAGCTATAACATATCCGAGATCCACACCCCATATTCATTCTTCAGGCACTCAATTTCACTCTTTTTCTGACGAACCCACCATCCTTAAGCCAATAAGAAGGAGATTTTTGGAACCAGAAAACCTCCTCCTAGCGCATGAGCAAACTATACTGCAACAACATTTCTTGCTCCAGCTTTAGCAAATAAGAAGAGACATGACATTGCAGAGCTTCCTGAACCCCCTTAATGCGACATAACAACATCTTCTTATTAAAATGAATGTTACCAAACACCTCCTTATTCCAACGACAAGCCTATTCCTGCACATTAGCGAGAGCCCCGAAAATAGAAGAATGAGGAAACCTCCAAGCATAAGCTACCATAGTTGTAAAATCCTCCCCAATAGCCAGAGCGGCTTCAAATTGAAAAGGTTTATTAACAGGAAAAGGAGAAAACCCTTTAGTATCAAGCAACAGGGGGGAAATGGTCAGAAGCCAAGCGAGGCAAAGACATAGCAAAAGCTTATGGAAAGGCACCACGTCAGTCTATGTTACACAAAGCCCTATCAAGCTGCTATTGAATAACACCAATACTTGAAACAGAATGGGTCCAAGTAAACTGACAACCTGCACAACCCAAATCCAACAAAGAACACCAATCCCAATTATCAACAAAATGACAACAATTAAAATAGAGGCCACAGCACCACCTATTTTCCCAGCAAGACTAGCAATATCATTAAAATCCCCAAATAAAAGCGAAGGAACATGCAACTGACTAGCTATATATACCATACAAGACAAAAATAATCTCTCCGAACGCGAATAGGACTAGCATAAACTGCTGTTAAAAACTAATTAGAATACCTAGGATAAGAAATAGAACAATGCACACATTGGGTATCCACCACAAGCTCATGAATAGTGCAAGAATAATACTGCCACAGAACCCACACACCACCAGCAAAACCAATAGGATGAGACAGAATGAAATTCGAAAAACACAGCTTACAAACCACAGACACAGCCCGAGCATCCGAAATTTGAGGTTCAACGACAATTAAAATATCAAGCCTATGCACCCTCTGAATTTCATTAACTTGAGTTCAAAAACTCCTCTTACCCGCAGCCCCATAGTTCCGCATAGAAATTTTTAAATCCATAAGAAAAAATGCAAAGGAAAAGGAGGAACCCAGCAATTGGAACTCAAACTCGATGTGGACTCCGGCTTTGACATCGGTGATTGGACTGCCCAACAACCACATCATCTTTCTCAGTAGAAACATCACCATCCTCGTCACTAGAGGAGTTCGCAATGTCAACACAGCCAGCCGCCGGAGCACCACTGCCATCACTAGCAAACTGTGCCTGCAATAATGTCGAGAGACCGTAATAGTTTGCAGTTCAGGGGACTTCGGTTCCCTTTGGCACTTGGTACACCAACACTAATGGACCCCTCTGAACGCACTACCAACCCAGACCTCAAACCCCCGTCAGGCCCCAATAAAACATCTAACCTCGACACTACCGCAGAGGTAGGCTCCGTCCCAATAGACCGACCCACATCCAAGTCTTTATCCTCCAACCCAATGCTAACAAAGGATGGCGTAGCCAAAACAGTAGACCCGCCAGAAACACTAGATGGAAAAGAATGAGCCTACAGCAAACTTGAAGAACCTAGTCCATCATTCAAACTAGAAGGACCATTACCAGGCCAAAAATGAGTCTAAGAACAGGCCCTTTGGAAGACTCCAGTGCAACCTGAGGGGCCTTCCCTCTAGTTTGGCCCACACAATTTCTACAGGAGTTAATATAGCAAAAATTTTACATGGCCACCGAATCTTCATGCAACTATCCCTCCTCATTTGCCCAAGAAGCAAACCGATTACCAGTTGACTTATTAGATCGGGAATGATCCTTAACACTAAAAGTTAAAATCTTTTTGAAATTTTGACGCGGTCTACACTAAGCCACCATCCAAGCATCAAACCCATCATTTGAATTTTTAACATTCAAACCACTCTCCTGCATTGCCTTATCCTGTGAACCACCAAACTCCTTATTAACCTCAACTACCTCCATGGCAGAATCCGAACAGACCTCCGAGCGATGAACCACACTACCACAAGAAGAATAGAGGCTAATAATACCTTCATACTCCACCCTCATCCACACTCCACCAACAAAAACATGGGATCAAAGACTGAGATAGGTCTAACTCAACATAAACTCTAGCAAACTTATCCCTAGTAGCCAGTGCAGTTTGACGATCAATTTTAATCAGAGTGCCCACCGCACTAGCCGCAGTAAAAAGAACCTCATCACAAGAAAACTCCATAGGAAACTCCATAAGCTGGATCCAAGTACTCATGGAAGAAAGAATAATCGTCGAAGGCTGAAAACCAGGCTTCCACTTCTGGATAGATAATGGTTGACCCCCTATTAAACATGGCCCTTCAGAAATAATACGTAACATATCCTCTCGATCATCAAATTTAGTCAAGTAAAATCCATAGCCTAAATCAATAACTTCCAAACTTGATCCAGGTTTCCCTAGCAAATTTAGGCGATTAACCAAAAAGGAAAAACCAAATGATTTTCCGTACACTATAACAATCAAACAATCAGTCCATTGTTCACTATGCTCTTAAATAACCTCCAGTGCAACCACTACTTTTAGTTTCAAAGGGTCAAAACCCTCATACTCCAAGCGGACTTTTCCTGCCCAGGCATCACCCAACTGAAAAACTTAACACTGAAAAATGAAAGAATGGTTCAAGGCCTGAGTTGATTGAGAAAGAAGACAATCACGAAAAGAGATCCCAGGTGCTAGTGAAAGATTAGAAACTCTAGGAGGTTGCCCAGCCGGGACTGGAACATCAACCGGCAGGGGAGGAGGAACCAGCTGACAGACAGACATATCAAAAAAAAAAAAAAAAAAACCCAAATGTCGATACTCTTTTCCCCACTTAACGTAAAGTTTGGAGTTTTCATTTCATTGATTTTCTTTGATTCATGTCAAAGTGATGAGAAAAAAAATATTATATTTTTTTGTTATACTTTAAAATAAAAATTCTTTTTAATTATTAACTTTGAAATTCTTAAATTTTTTATTTGAATTGCTCTTTTGATCTATTTTTACTTTTATTTTCTTATTTCTATTTCTAATTTTTTTAGGTTTTATTGTATCCATTTCGCGATCACACTAACTTTGCATTTTCTTTATTTGTTGTTGCTTTATTATTAATTAGATGGAAAGTTGCCGAGTTAAAGTACATCTAAAGACAGAAGGAGGGAGACTAGGAGGAGCTTAGACCTCGCAAGCTCCAAATTTTTTTAAAAAATTTCCCTTATAAAATAGTGCAACAAAATTATTTTTCCTTTGATTTTGACCTCTTTAATTTTGAAAGTTTTTCCTTGGCCCCTTTAGGTTTGGAGTCCATATCTGCTCCTAGAATATTCTCATTCCTCATTAATGAGCTTCCATTTTTAATATATGAAATATTAATTATATTTTTTAAGTACTTATATTCAATTTTAAATAAATAAATCGAGTATTTCTTATTAAGTTTAAAAATTTATGTCTTAAAATAAATCATAATTGACTAGATTTTTTTTATGGTTAAAAATTTTGGAATTATCGAATTTTCATAAAAAGATATTGGTATAAGATTTTAAATTCCAAAAAAAAAAAACATTTGGAACGGAATGAAATGAAGTTTTATATTCCCAAGTATTTTGAAATAAAATTAAAATAAGGATCATTCCATTTCATACCGATCGAATTACATCCGTAGATAAAATAGTGTATTTAAAAAACCAAGAAAAAGTAATTAATTATGCCGTAGATAAAATAGTGTATTTAAAAAACCAAGAAAAAGTAATTAATTATGCTGTAATATGAGAATAAATTTATAAATTTCACTTTACTTATTAAGCCAATAGTTTATGCCAACCTTTTGAAGCATAATATATTTCTATATGTTCTTGCCATTGTTTGGCGGAAAGAAGCTTAAATAGTCGATTTATAGAAGTTACAACAGCAACAACATAAAAACAACACACCAAGGTCCAAACTACTTTTTATGAAAAAAAGCAAGCTTTTATTTTAATTTCTTTGAGAACTTTGAAATCCTTCAAGCTTTTGAATCTTTGGCTGCTTCTTTGGCTTTTCGTTTCTCCGCTTCCTTCCGATATTTTATTCCACAAGCATTGCATAATGACTGCAAGCAAAAGGTCAAATTAGTCCAACAATGATATATATATATATATATAAGTGACAAAACCATTTTATTTTTTTTATAACAAGGGATTGTTATCCTTTTCGGACTGTATAGTGTAAATGTTTTTAATTTTTCTGATAAAGTATAGTTTTCAAATATCGAACTTATATTTTTACTCTTATAAAAATTAAGTTCGCTTAATAACTGAACCAAATCAATTCAATAAAGATATATATATATATATATTATATATATATATATATATATTATATATATATATATATGATATACAGCAAATTCTTATGTTTTCAAAAAACTCCATTTGAAATTAGTTGCAGTTACACTAGTTGAGTCAAACCAATTAAATATCAATTGTAATTAGGGACTGTTAAAATTGGGTGGCATTGGGACCCACAATAAACAGTTCTTTCTTTATCTACTACATCCTTATCTTGTCATATACAAACAAAAAGAAAAAGTGAAAATGAGACCAATCTTTTACCGTTTGCTTCTCTCAAATTCAAATCAAATGGATTGATTTGAACAGTTTTAGTTGAGTTGAAATGAATTTAGTATCTAATCCAGCTTAAATATAAAGTTTATATTTCAAATATTTTATTTATATAATATCTTACATGAAATTGATGAAAACAATATTAATGATGAACATAAAATTTTATTTATGTAGAGAAAAACTAAATTGATAACTTTTCCTAAATTATAATTTGTTTTTGAAAGAGAAAA
>NW_028322328.1:0-16734 GCF_041381405.1 Jatropha curcas
CAGCCGAGATTGAATCAATGTCAAATCCGTCCAAGAATTGGTCATCGACGGCAAAGAATCGCTGGAAAGTACATCCAAAAAGGAAATGACAGTGGAAGTTGAATACTTCTGTTTCGTTGATAGAGGTTCCCATTGTTGATATTGGTCTTCTGAAATCTCCATTAACCAGAACAAGAGCTTCACAAACTCAGATCAGCTCTTAGCTCTTGGGGTTGCTTTCAGGTCCTTATTATTCTTAAATATCATTTATCTTAATTTAAGTATAATCACTGCATATAGATTAAATTCGTAAGTGTACATTGTGATTTATCAGTAGATTTATATTTTTTTGTTAGTTAATTTTATAAGTAGAATCACTGCATATAGATTGTATTTCATAAAATATAATTACCTGTATGTTTGCAGGTAATAAACCACGGAATGACAAGTTCATTCTTGGAAGAAATGCGTCAAGTTGCCAAGCAGTTTTTCTCACTACCAATGGAAGAGAAGCAGAAATACTCTAGAAAAACTGGCAGCATTGAAGGGTATGGAAAATATGGTTCTATCAAAATACTTGATTGGGCAGATCGTTTATATCTTACACTAAACCCAGAAGACCAGCGACAGCTCAGATTTTGGCCTGAAAATCCTCAAACTTTTAGGTAATTATCTTTTCAAACTTTTAGAGCATGTGCAGGGAAGCTTTCAAACTTGAATTAATTATTAACTCTGCAAAAATTGAGATGTGCAGGGAAATGCTTGATGAATTTGCCAAGAAATCACAGCAGATAAATGAAATTCTGCTTAAAGAAATGGCAGGGTCATTAGGGTTGGATGAGAATTGCTTTTTGGATCAATACGGAGAACGACCACTCGTTACTGCAAGATTTAATTACTATCCTCCATGTCCAATGCCTGATAAAATTCTTGGGGTAAAACCACATGCTGATGGATCAGCACTCACCATTCTCTTGCAAGACAAAGAAGTGGAAGGTCTTCAGTTCTTGAAAGACAATCAATGGTTCAGAGTTCCCATCATTCCAGAAGCTCTTCTTGTCAACGTTGGCGATCAAGCTGAGGTAAATACTAAAATTTATTTGATATTTTTGTAATATGGATAAGGTAATTCTTTGTTATCTTCTGTTAGACAATTTAAAGAAACGTCCATTTATGTTTATGTTAAGGAGTGGTGGGTGTGGCCTTAATATGATCTGGGCAACTTCTGACTGCCTTCAATGGTTATTCAAGTCAAGTTGAAAGGGAAAAGCTTATCAATTACGTTTGTGTATCTGGACAAAGAGTTAAGAAGTGAAGTAGTGTTCATTAGGTAGCGAATCGGTTCTTTAATTTTTGGGACTAAATTATACATTTTTAATTCATTTACTAAATTGGGCAGGTAAACTTGAGTATTGCAATTATTCCTATGTCTCATAAGTTTGGGTGGAATGCATCAGTCGCTGGGCTAGTGCAGTCATCCTTCTTTTAGGGGTACGCGCTGAGTCAATTACCAAGTGGTTGGCTATCTAAGATATTTGGTGGCAGGTTAGTATACGATGACTTTTAATATTTGTACAGTGTTTCACTTTTTACGTATTAAAATTTATTACAGAAATTTATTGGCAACATTTATTTGTAAGATTATATCTTCTCCCCCAAAAGAAAAGATGCTGTTACACGATGATTGGATATTCATTTATGCACAGCTCGTATATGTGCCAGATGCTCAATTCCCTGGAAACTCGATTCTTTCTATTTGTGCTGTCCATATATCTTTCTAGCTGCACGAGGGCTCTTCTACTGTATCTGAGCTACATTGATTAGTAATATTTTTCTCAATGCAATATGCCTTAACACTTGTATAGTGTGGGCCACTAACTGAAAGAATAAACAAAGCAGGATGCAGTTCAAAAAATAAGAAGCAACACTTTGCATGAAGCTATCTATCAACTATAATTTTAGCTTTCAGTTTCGCTCTGCGAATGCATTTTCTCCAACGGGTATCATCAAGTAGAACCTGTGATTGACCCACAAGTTTTTTTCCTTGTTTCATTTTGCCTTATCTTCGAAAATAAAGTCAAGAAATAGGTTAGCCTTTAAAACAAATTGTAACTCAATAGACCATATTTAACTAATCTAATTTTGATATCAGGAGAGAGACAAAATCCTAAAATTCTATCTTTAAGTTTAATGAAAGCTAGCCTTCTAGACATGTTACCCGTTTTTTTACCTTTGTTCTTGATTTAGTCATATGAATGATACCTTACCCATTTTTTCTTATCATCATTTTTTCATTTTGCAGTAAAGTTCTTCAGATTGGGGTATTGTCTTGGTCTGTGGGGACAGCACTTGTTCCTTTGCTTGCCTAAGGCTATACAATTTTGTTATACAATTCTTTTCAACTTGGCTAAGGCTAAAACTGGGTTGAGTGTGCCATATCAATAGGCTCGGCTCCCTGTTGATAATTAGCAATTTAGAAGTGTGCCATTCAGAATACGACAATGTGCTTTGAAGAAGTTGATAATTAGAAGAAGCAGAAAGTACAACATGTGATCAGTAAAGGACAACATGCGAATATGAGAATAAACATTTCTCGTTTCTGGCTCACTGTTGGGTGGCTGAGAGTGCGACTGGACACCTGTTCCAGAAATATCAACATGTGGAAAATGATTAATTAATAAACCATTTCCATTTTCCGCATTCATAATTGATTTCATTCACATGCAATCAGTACACTAATTTCTAGTTAAATGTCCAACTCCTCATCAACTAATCATAATCAAACTAAACATTCGTTACCAACCAGGTGATCGGCAACTGTGCTTCCGTCACATTGTAGAAAGTTTCAAGGAAAAATTCTTCAGATTTTTTTCCCAAGTTCTGACCTTTTCGTTGTCGTTTCAAGACCAAAGTTGTCGTTTTGTATTTCGTCCCTCCCTCTCTCTCTTGAGACAATTATGCTCTCTCGTTCCTTTCTCCATCGTCTACCTCCAAAATCCTCTTTCCCTTCTCTATCTGCATTCTATCCTCTCAAGCCGTCACGAGCGCAATCTCTTCTTCTCACGTCCACCCATTCATTTCTTTCTCTCCGCATCCGATCCATCTCTCCCACCGCCACTGCTACAGCTACGGCAACACCCAAACTGAACTCATTATACCCGACCCAAATGCTATACTCCAATTCCCACCTCCTCAAAATAGCCATAATTGGATTTGGCAACTACGGTCAATTCCTTGCCAAGACTCTCGTCTCTCAAGGACACACAGTCCTTGCTCACTCAAGAACAGACCACTCCCTTGAAGCTCATTCTCTTGGCATTTCATTCTTCCTTGACCCACTTGACTTTTTTAAGCAACGCCCTGATGTTATCTTATTATGTACATCCATAATTTCTACAGAAGAAGTCCTCAAGTCTTTACCTCTACATAGATTTAAACGAAATACATTTTTTGTTGATGTTTTATCGGTTAAATAATTTGCTAAAAATCTATTTCTTGATGTTTTACATAGTGATTTTGATATTATTTGTGCTCATCCCATGTTTGGTCCTCAAAGTGCCAATCTTGGATGGGATGGTCTCCAATTTGTGTATGAGAATGTTAGAATTGGCAAAGAGAAATCAAGAATTGATAGGTGTAAAAGGTTTCTTGATATTTTTGCTAGAGAGTGATGTAAAATGTTGGAAATGAGTTGTCAAGACCAAGATAAGTATGCAGCAGGATCACAGTTTATTACACATACTGTTGGGAGAGTGTTGAAGATGTTGAAATTGGAGTCTACGCCAATCAATACAAAAGGGTACGAGAGTTTGTCGGATTTGGTTGAGAATACAGCAGGGGATAGTTTTGATCTTTACTACGGGTTGTTTATGTATAATAAGAATGCTCTTGAGATGTTGGAGAGATTGGATTTGGCTTTTGAGTCTTTGAGAAAACAGCTTTTTGAAAGGTTGCATGAGGCTGTTAGGAAACAGTTGTTTGGGAATGGAGAGAGAGGGCACATTGTGCAACTGAATTATGTGAATGGGCGTGGAAATGGTACTCATTGACTTCTGCTGCAAAAGCTGAAAGGTAAGTATTAAAGCAATTTGATTGATATTTTAATGAGTAATGTGGGCGATATCTTACCTACTTTATTGTTTTTATTTGTTGAATCTTTGTTTAAGTTCTATTTTCCTATTTTATCTTTTAAGAGAAGTTCCCATATCTAGTTCAAGTAAAAGAAAAGAAACAACAATGAGAGTTGAATTATTATTATTGCCTGTTTCACAAGCTAATTAGTTTTTGATTAAAAATGTAAAAGATAGGATTTGATTTAGCTTGGATGATCAAGATTATTGAATTGGGAAAATGGCTTGAAATGGTAGGGAACGAGTATGTCATCTGAAAATACTCACTAGTATAACGGAGTAAAATGACATTAGTAAAAAAGGGTTGAGGAAAGATTTGTTTGTGTCTTTTACCTCACTAATTTACATCTTGAGTCTATGATTCTGCTGAGATTTAATCTTAATGTTGCACTACCTTGGATAAAAATGTTATCATTCTTTTTAAATTTTTTTTTTTCTTTTTTGTTTTTTTGGTTGGGGGGGGGGGGGAAGTTGAATTTCACAATTTCATTCTATATCAACTTCACTGTTACAAGGAATGATATCTCTAATATATAATACATCAGTTCCTAAACTATAGGAGATAAACAACGTAAAAGAAGGAGGATTACACAAATCAAGTATATCAGATATTCTAAAGATATACATTCTATAAATACAAAAAACAAATCTATCTCTTAATAGACAAAATCTCAACACTTCCCCTCAAGTTGGTGAATGAATATCCCACATTCCCAACTTGTCACGACATTTTAAGAAAATCTGACTTGTCACTGCTTTAGTAAGAATGTTGCTAATTGGTTTTCAGACTGAATCTTATGAACCTTCAAGGCATTATTATCAGCTTTTCCTTGATAAAAAATCTATCACCTCCACGTGTTTCATCTGTCATGTTGTATGGGATTATGGGCAATATCACATGCTGCTTTGTTATCACAGTACAAGCTAATTGGACAGCAGATGCAAATCCTAAATCTCCAAGAAGAAGATTTATCCATAATCCTTCACAAAGTCCAAGTACAACTCCTCTAAGTTCAGCTTCAGCAGACATCTAGCTACCACATACTGTTTCTTACTTCTCCATGTGACAAGATTCCCTTCTACGAATGTAAAATATCCATGTGATTTTCTATCATTACCAATATCACCTGCCCAATCAGCATCCGTATAAACTTGAATTTCTTGTTCAGTTGAGTTTTTTCGGAACAAAATTCCCTTTCCTGGTGCAGCTTTTATGTACCTCAGATATGTGTTACTGCATCCATATGTTGTTTACCCAGATTATGCATAAATTGATGATCGTACTCAAAGCATATGCCAAATCTGGCCTTGTATGTGAGAGATACATCAATTTCCCTACCAATCTCTGAAATTGTCCTTTGTCAGTTGGAGTTTGATCTTCTTCCACACACAACTTCAATCCTCCTTCTATTGGAGTATTTGCTGGTTTACATCCGTCATTCCTGTTCCTTCAACAAATCCAATGCATATTTTCGTTGGTTCAAGAAGATTCCTGCTCTTGATCTTGAAACCTCAATTCCTAGGAAGTATTTTAAAAACCAAGATCCTTCATTTCGAAATCTCTTGATAAATGTTCTTGCAACCTTCTTCTTTCTTCCGGATCATCTCCTGTAACTATCATATCATCGACATAAATAATGAGCGCTGTAATTTTTCCATTGTTCCTTTTAAAGAATAAAGTGTGCTCTTGGTTACTCTGTCGATAACCGAAAGCTGTCATCGATTGTGTGAACCTTCTAACCAGGCTCGTGGTGATTGCTTCAAACCATACAGTGCCCTTTTTAATTTACAAACCTTTGTGCCTTTTGAATTTTCAATCAAGCATCCTTCTGGCAAATCCATATAAACTCCTCAGATAGTTCTCTGTAAGAAAGCATTCTTCACGTCAAATTGTTTTAATGGCCAGTCTCGATTTCCGCTAATGACAGCAAAACTCGAACAGTATTCATCTTGGCAACTGGAGCAAATGTCTCCGTATAATCAATGCCATATGATTGAGTATATCCCTTTGCAACTAATCTCGCCTTGAGCCTTTCAATAGAACCATGCATTATACTTTATTGTATATACCCAACGACAGCCTACAGGTTTCTTTCCGGCTGGACATTCAACCACATCCCATGTTTTATTCTTTTGTAAGGACTTCATTTCTTCATTCATCGCTTCCTTCCATCTTGGATCAGCTAGAGCCTCCTGTACACTATTAGGAATTGATACACTAGACAATTGATTCATAAATGCAATGTTTGATGCAGACAAATTAGAGGTAAAATTAATCATAGGGTACTTGGCTTTATTAGAAAGTTCAGGTTCATAGGTAGCCTTTGGAATACCTCTGGTACTGCGATTTGGTAGCTCTTTTCTTGATATGACTCTCTTGGGAGGACGATTGATTTGGTGTGTCTTCATGCCCTTCGTCCGCATGATTCGGTTCAAGCACTTCTTCTGTATGATCTGGCTCATGCTCCACTTCGTCCGTGTGATTCGGTTCAAGCATTTCTTCCGTATGATCTTGTTGAAATCTTTGTAATTAAAGTCAATATTGTCTTTCCTAGTTTAGGTTTATTATCTTTCCTAATTTAGGTTTATTCCTATTTAGATTTCTTCCTATATTGGAACAATCTTGTGTATATATATAGTGGTGTAGAGATTGAAAATATAACACACAATAAAAGAAATACGAAATATTCTTTCAACATGGTATCAGAGCCGTCGTCGTGAATTTTTTTTCAGCAACAGTTTCGGTTTCCGAGTGGACTGACATACACCCAGTACCGCCTGGAGTAGGAGTTGATCGTCACCGCCCGGCTCAGAAGGAAGTGCGACCGTCGATCGGCCCTCCGTCCAAACCGCATCGCAGTCCGATCACGCGCGTGTGCACACGCGCCTCCAGAAGATTCTGGCCGTTCTTCACGCGCCGGCGCGTGCGGCTATTTCCGTCAAGCTCCGTCGACGTTTCTTGTTCCGGCGGCCTCGATTGTTGTGGCGTTCTTCCCTTGCTGGTTCTTCAGTACTAGTTTTGCTTTTTTGCAATTTTTTCTTTTTTGGTTTATTTCTGCCGCTGCTAGTTCTTTGCCATTGTACTATGGATTGTTCATGTGTAATGCAAATGCAATGGAGCAGCTAGAGAGATTGGATTTGGCTTTTGAATCTTTGAAGAAGCAGCTCTTTGGGCGGTTGCATGACTGTTTGAGAATGCGGAGAAGTCTCAAGTATTGATGGTCGAAGCGCTGGCGTCAGAATTACCTCAAAATGATGCTGCACCAGCATCCTCTTTGGAAATTCTTAATATTTAAATAATTTAAGATTTATGCCTCACAGAATTGGTAAATTGTCCACCTATGCCTTTTGCTACCATCTAGAAAATCAGTCTCACAGTTGTCAATGATATGCCAATAAAGAAGTTATTTTGGTGAAAGAGAGTGTCTATGGTAATTGCAGCTGATGTAGATTTACTTGATGTTTTCTGTTTATTATACTGAGGACGGTTTCACAATCTTTCATTTTGGTAGGATTTCCCTCCCTCTCTCTTTTTTCTAAACTTAGTCTGGATCTTTTCCTCATCATTACCACATTAAAAACCTCAAAATCTTAGAGGGCCTGTTTGGTATAATTTCTGTTTCAGGTTTTCCATTTCTATTTTTCTGAACTGAAAGTTTATACAGTGGCAAATGGGTGATAAGACAGAGGAGAACCAGTTTTTATGGTTTTCTCTTGTTGTGGCAACTTGTTTTGCTGTTTTAGGAAACTAAATAACAAAATGACCACCAAGTCATTTTCCTAGCCCTTTCTCTTTTAATTAATCATCCAGATGATACTCAGTTTCCTCGTATACTTGCCTCCATATGGATACATTTGTATTTTGTAAAGGCTGTTTGGTGGTTTGTAATAGATTAATATGTTACAAGTGCAATTACAATACTTTTTTTCATGTATTATTTATCTATAGGTGCTGTCAAATACTTATTATTGAAGTGATATATTGGAGGTTTACAAGATGTTCTGAAAGATACACCTTGGAATTTGTTGTCGTATTTTGGAAACAAAGTGAATCAGCAGGGAAGAAAAGAAAACATTGGCAGTGCTCAAAACATTGTGCACGTGCCTGTAGCCATGTGTAAAAAATTCTCAAACTTGTTTAAGGCACCTATTGCTGATGAAACGACATGGACCTGGATTAATGCTCTTGAAAGACTTGAGGATGTTGAAGCAATTATTTCTAATTCAGGGTCAAGCGAGGAACATTCAATTGTAGCCATTGATTTACATAATGTTAATTTCACTCACCAGTTTTGATCATTTCTTCTTGTTCAGTTTTCAGAGTTGTTCGAGGGTCATCATATTTCTTCTTGTAGGTGGTCCTTATATCATTTATTTTGTTAGCTTTTCTGAACTCCATTTATCATTTATTTGATTAGCTTTTCTGGAACTCCATTTTGTTAAAGAGAGAAGCTCCATTTTCTCTGGAGTACAGGTTCTTGTTCATTTTCTTATTTCTAACACAATTCTTTACTCAAGGATCTGTAATCATGTTCTGTTTTGTTTCGGTTCTTGTTAGTGTTCTGACAAATACTAGAGAAATCAGTTTCTGTTGTCTTTAACTCATAGAAACCAGAAGAAATTGAGAGTACAAGAAACCAAAAGTACGTATATAAAGAAAATTAGATTATTGCTGCTTCAATTGTTCTCTTCCCTTGCTGGTAGTATTCAAAGTAAAAACTAACATAATCCTTCACTATCTTGTATAATCTTGGTCTTGTTTCATCGATTAGCCCATCGGCTGGTTTAATCTCTTTTTCTGAATCTGGGGTGCAGAATACAGTTACACTCATCCTCTCTCTTTCTGTGTTGGTCACCACCCTGTGTACAGGGCTCTTGAATATTCCATTGCTCATTATCTACACAAATATTCCAATATTACTATTATTCGAATATTCAAGACTTGAAAGAAATCAAAATCTGCTTAACTTGATATTGAAAATTCTAAAATCCAAGATACATACATACATATGTATAAAATCGATTCGAGAACAAATCTTAATGACTTCTGATTAATATTTCTAACAGAATGTTTTTGTCAATGGCAAATCAAGCAACATTATCAAATAGATTCATAGCATATTTTTCAGCAGTAAGTCAAACAAAAATATCAAATAAATTTTAGTATTTACCTCAGCTTGATCGCCAACATTAACAAGAAGAGCTTCTGGAATGATGGGAACTCTGAACCATTGATTGTCTTTCAAGAACTGAAGACCTTCCACTTCTTTGTCTTGCAAGAGAATGGTGAGTGCTGATCCATCAGCATGTGGTTTTAGCCCAAGAATTTTATCAGGCAGTGGACATGGAGGATAGTAATTAAATCTTGCAGTAACGCGTGGTCGTTCTCCGTATTGATCCAAAAAGCAATTCTCATCCAACCCTAATGACCCTGCCATTTCTTTAAGCAGAATTTCATTTATCTGCTGTGATTTCTTGGCAAATTCATCAAGTATTTCCCTGCACATCTCAATTTTTGCAGAGTTAATAATTAATTAAAGTTTGAAAGCTTCCCTGCACATGCTTTAAAAGTTTGAAAAGATAATTACCTAAAAGTTTGAGGATTTTCAGGCCAAAATCTGAGCTGTCGCTGGTCTTCTGGGTTTAGTGTAAGATATAAACGATCTGTCCAATCAAGTATTTGATGTTCTAAAAGAACCATATCATTTCCATACCCTTCCATGCTGCCAGTTTTTCGGGAGTATTTCTGCTTCTCTTCCATTGGTAGTGAGAAAAACTGCTTGGCAACTTGACGCATTTCTTCCAAGAATGAACTTGTCATTCCATGATTTATTACCTGCACACATACAGGTAATTATATTTATGAAATACAATCTATATGCAGTGATTCTACTTATATAGTTTACTAACAAAAAATATAAATGTACTGATAAAATCACAATCTACACTTAAGAATTTAATCTATATGCAGTGATTATACTCAAATTAAGATAAATGATATTTAAGAATAATAAAGGACCTGAAAGCAACCCCAAGAGCTAAGAGCTGATCTGAGTTTGTGAAGCTCCTCTGTTCTGGTTAATGGAGATTTGAGAAGACCAATATCAACAATAGGAACCTCTATCAACGAAACAGAAGTATTCAACTTTCCACTGTCAGTTCCTTTTTGGATGTACTTTTCCAGCGATTCTTCGCCGTCGATGGCCAATTCTTGGACGGATTTTGACATTATTGATTCAATCTCGGCTGCCATGGCGACCTGTTACCACTTAGCAGTCTGATGGGTTTTTACTTTTTAGAAAGATTGAATTCCAGTTAGCTGATCCAGATTTTCTATATTTTAATATTTATTATTCAATTCAAAGTTGCCATCGGCCGTGGGATCCATAGGCCAAGTAGGAGAGCACACCCTTCGAGAGAGGAACAAATTTGTGGCTAACAAAGGGATGGTTCGATTTCAAATCAGAATTAATATTAAATTATAGTCATTAGTTTTGGTCGAAATTATAACTGAAATAATACATTTAAGGTTCATTTTCGAATTTTCATTTTTTTAAATCAAAATCAATCGTTTTGGTTTGAAATTGGATATTCCGATTTTAAATCATAAAAAATATGTTCTTAAAAAAACTCACAATATATTTTTTTTTTTTGTCTTGCTATAATTTTTAAAGTAATTTTGAAGAATTTTTATTAAATTGATTTAATTTTTTTCAATAATAATATTTATTATCATTATTTTCAACCTGTAAATCTAAAAAAACATTTTAAAAATTTGAAAATATATTATTTAACTTTGATTTGAAATTGAAATAAAATCGAAAGCGGCAGTTTCAAAACCGCCTAAAAACAGTCAATTTTAATTTTACTTTTTTTATAATTGAAATCAGAGATTTTAAAACTGAAACGATAGTACTAGAATTATGGTCATGCTTAGCTAAGAAGTTGCATTAGTGGCGTTGATCTAATGAGGACGCATAAATACAAATTAGTATAATTATCCTAAATTCAGTTTAAATGCTTCCCCTAACCCATAACGCCAACCGCCATGTCGGAGAACTGCCTAAGGTTGTTGGACTTTTCAATTATCTTGGTAGCTATTATATATCCTAGTAGTTTTCAATTGTTTTGTAATTTTCTCTTTCGAACTTTAAGTACTAATAGAAATATTATGTCACTAAATACTATAAATAATGGAAATAGTATTTTAATTTTAACCAAAATGTCAAAGACTACATGAGAAACTGTTTCTGAACGCGGTCTTTGATATCTAATACCATCTTAGTAGTTATGAGATGTTTTACTAGCGTTTCATCAAATATTAAATGGAATAACATTTCATAATCTGTCTCTCAAACTCTAAACTCTAAACACTAACCTACACTTTATGCTATCAAACTTTATACATAATATAGATAATGTTTTGAAATACTAAAAACGGTCACCCAATAGGACCATAGTGGTTTAAAGCATAAGTATTCAGTTAAAATAATTATTTGATTAGCTGTTAAATGTAAATAGTATTAAAAAAATTCAATTAATTATTGTCAAACACTAAATATTTGGGGAATAGCATCTCTTGAAATACTCCCTCAATCTCTAAACCTTATTATAATATAATTAATAAAGGTAATGTTTTAGGCCGTATTTGGCAACAACTTCTTAAATAGCTTTGACTAAACGCTAATTAAAAAGTTATTCGATAACATAATATTTGGACTAGTTTTTTGAAATTAGGGTAACGTTTTGGTGAAAAGTTAACTTATGTAACGGTTAGTTTTTAGCATTTCATGAAAAGCTACTAAAACAGCTAACAACTAAACGCTACTAAAACATCTAATAACTATCAAAACAACTATTTTTGTTAAACAGAATCTTAACCTTATTAGAATCAAAATGCTGAACACTATTCTCAAAAGCAGTTGCCCAACAAGGTCAAAGTTTTATACTTTCCTTTAGTTGTTCCTTAGTCTGTTTTTTTGAATAAAATTTATGAAATTATGAAATTTTTGAATAAAATTTATGAAATTATGAAAGACCAATCAGATTACACGTAATTGTTTAGTTAATTTTTTTTTAAAAAATAATATATTATTGAAAATTTAAAAATAACGTAATTGAAAAATAATATATTATAGTTGAGAAAACTTTATATGATTTAAAAATTATTTCACATGTTACATTTTATGGTTCAAGTGAAAATTTTTATAAAAATATTAATATAATGTAGTATTCAAATATTCATGTCAAAAGAAGCCAAATAAATTCATTTGCAAATAGCATTGAAATTTTTAAGATTATTAATCAATTGAATTTAACCCATATCATATAAACTCGACGATTTTAAAAAATTATAATTAAAATAAAGAGAACATCTGGAGATGACTAACTAACATATTTTTTTATATAGGTAATACCATATATATATATATATATATATATGAAAACAATTAATTTTTAATAAAAATTATAAATTATAAATTATAATACTTTCATATAGAGAGTGAAAAAAATTATAAAAGAATATGAGATTTGATTTAGATTACATTGGTAGTGATTTGAAATAAATATAAATCTGAATTTGAGTGTTAAAAAATAAAAATCTAAAAAAATTAAACATTCAATCATCTTCAAATTATGATATTGAAATATTACTCCATAAAGTTCATTTATATTATTTCCTCTAGCAGTAATTTTATACTGCCTTCGTTCCATAATATTTGTCATATTAGAAATTTTACATTTTTTAAAAAAATCATTAAATTTGTCTAAGTTATAATAAATTATTGAGTAAATCGACTACATTACCCTTAGTTTAATACTAATTCTCTAAGAAATCATTAAATTAAAGTAATAATTATTGGTTCTATAAAAATGGTAAATATGGAAAAAATTGAACTTATTACTTCTCGAATAAGTATTTTAAAACAAACTATTTTTTTCAAATATAATAACTATTATAGAACGGAGGTGGTATTAATTATCGTGAGCCACACTCAAAACAAATTTCTCGTGACGACATTTTTCCACAATTATGGTGGAAGGAAGACTAGAAAGACTTCCTTGGTATAAAAAATCGTACTTTGATTATGACTGTAACGAATATTAATAGAACAACCAAATAAAATGGTAACTTCACTTGCATCACATTAATTTTATGGGACCTATTATATGTGTATATATTTTAAAATTTAACTCATTTTTTATTTTTTATTTTTTTGTAAACCACGGAGACTATTATTGGAACTGTATAATCCAGCTTGGATTTTAATCACAGTTAAGGATTTTTGACTCTCTTTACAGATGCATTTAATAGTGACCGAACCTAAAAGCTCTTTTTATATGTCCAGCTTGCGTTGTTAACTGAGTCATAATCCGTAGGTAACTCATTTTCTATTTTGAAAGGGATGGAACCGGAAAACCAAGTAACATGTATTAAATTAGTCAATAAGACCAATATTTCTTTCATCAATGATCAAAAAGGACAATACAATGGCAGATATTTCTTTATTATCTTGTCTAAAATGCGTCTATTTTGGTTGCCATTCTTTTCAAAAAGTCTTTAGCACATTATCAAATTAATTTTTTTAAAACAAAAATTTCTAGAAGAAATCGAACTAAAAGTTTCGTTAAAAGGAATTGTATACAGATATGAGATACAAATCAATATGTTTCTACATTTTTTATATAGGAATTTTAATAATAAACCACTTATACAAAGAATAAAAAATCACAATCTTGATCAAAGAATTTGATCGAGTTGACAGAGCATAAGATTTATGCATAGATAATCGCTTACTTCACTTGGTATGGTGGCTATTTATAGCCAATATTCGAGTTTATGATATAGCTATAAGTTTAATCTGATTAATTTTAAACTTCTTCCTTCTATTAGAGATAATATTACACTTATTTCAGTATAATTGTCTAAATAATATAATATTTTAGACAAATCACTGTAGAAGGCTATTATGTAGTTTATAGTGGTAGTGATAGTGAATTCTCCTTAACGGAGGAGGTCATGTTCAAGATTATTAATTTTTGGATATTGATTCTTTCAATTTTTATTTTTTTTAACATTAAATATATATTTATTTGAGGGTTAAAGTGATATTATGCATATTAAACCACATGCTCATGGAAGGATTTAATTACAGTATTAGCTATTAAATACTTAAACTTTTATTTTTGTTATAAAATTTAGCTTTTATTCAATTTTTGCCGTTAATCACTTAAATTTGCTGTAAATCTAAATAAAAGTTGATAAGACTTGATATCCACAACTGACGTCCGTAAGTTTAATGGACAAAATTCGATAAATTTAGAAAGTTTAAATATGTATTAATTTAATATTAATTCTCTAAAAAATCATTAAATTAAAATAATAATTATTGGTCATATATAAAGGGCAATATAGAAAAAAAGATTTATTATTCTTTGAAATCACAGATGTGAGAAGTATTTTGAAATAAAATTTTTTATTAAATGTAACAAGTATTATGGAATGGAAATAATAATTTATCGGTTTGGTAGCTTGTAATTTAAAAAAAAAAATGAAAAATTGAAACTTATTTCAGTCCATCAATTTCAATTTTGAGCATACAAAGACTTAAAAGACTTTTTTGGAATTGGAAAACCAAACAACACGTATCAAATTAATCAACAACACCAATATTTCTTTCACCAATTAAAATGTAATAATCAAAATGGACAATGTTGCTTTTGTTTACACAAAATAAAATAAATTATACTTTACAAGCAACTATTGATTTTAAGATAAAGGATAATTTGGTTAAATTACCATTGAATTTGTTATAATCTAAAAAAAGAGTTAATTGCTTTCTTAATCTTTATGCAAAAACTTTAAACGAACCTTATATTTTGAGACAAAGGGAGTATAACAGTCAAACTATTAGACCTGGAAAATTTCTCTAACCTGTTTTTGATTTGAATTGGAAAACCAAACAACACGTATCCAATTAATCAACAACGCCAATATTTCTTTCATCAACGAAAATTTAGTAATCAAAACGGACAATATATATGTGGTAGGTATTTCCCTATTTGTTTAATATCTTATCTGAAATGACCAAGTCTTCATATTGGAAAGTACGTGGTAGGCATTTTGGAAAAGTAATTATTAACCCATAATAAATTAATTGCATTCTTCGTTTGTTTACTTTAAATATATATATTCTCACTCACAATGGCGTGTGATTGTTACCTCTCTACAAAATTGTACATTTCACGCATCGTTCAAGCATTTGACTGGTTTTTCTTAATATAGGAGGTAAATTCAAAATTATTTTCGGCGAAAAAATATGTTTTTAAGTTAAGAACTTGATTTTTATCTGTCGATATCAATTTCTTTAATTTTTATTTTTTTAAATGAATTATTATTTGATTGAGTGTTAGAGTGATAATTATGCATATTAAACATGCGTTGATATAATGGCTTAATTAATCAAAAATACTAATTATTAAGCACTTGAAATTTTATTTTTTACTAATTAAAATTAAGTTTCTAATCTTTTATTTTTACTAAAAATTAGGCTTTTATTTTATTAAGTTTCCCTTTATTCTCAGTCAATTTAGGTGTTTATTAATTAAAGCAACGTTTGATAGGCTCAATATTGACAAATAAAAAACTCCACAAATTTAAGAGTTTAAATATTTGTTTCGCCATTTTTTTATATTTTTAAAATATAAAAATTAAATTTTAAACCCAAATTCATTCCTTAAAGTTATGTAATTTCAAAATAGATCAAAGTGTTAATAGAATCATAAGTCAGAGACTTTGTAGTTAATTTGATTATAATTTAAGGACTAATTTATTATTGTCACCTTAAAATCATAAGAATTTACATATCCACTTTTGGAGAAATGGTAGAAGGGATTCCAGACAGGGCAAGGAAATTTAGAAAATAATTAATTATGAATATAAAAAAATAATGTGTAACCAGCAACCATATTCTTAGAATCTAAAAAATGAACAAGATAAATATTTCTTTCATCAAGGAAATGGAATTGTGAAAAAGGACAATATATGGTTGGTGTTTCTTTAAACTATAATATGGTTATGCAATAATTTTATTTAATTTTTTAAATATAGCTTTAAAGTTTTTTTTTTTAAATTTAGATTATTTATGTTTACGATTTAATTAAGAGTAATAATAGTATATTTGTTGAGTGTAATAAAAATTGTAAGATTACCCTTTTTAAAAACAGAAACAAAATTATAATTTGGAATTAGTGAAAAAAGAAAGTAAAGTAATATTATTTTTATTGGGACACAGTAAGCTTAAAATTGTTCTATTATAATGCATGCCTTGTGGAAAAAGATAAAAAAATATATTGTAGAGTTGATGTCAAAGTGTAGTTTGAACAAGACGTATGGTGGTCCACTCATTTCCTATAAAATGGTAGTGATGATGAAGTGGTTGTGCACTGAAAAATGGCTATGATTTTGAAGAAGCTGTGGATATCAATTATGATGGTTTTGTTATTGGAAGGAAAGTGGTGGTGTAATGGTTGCTTGGAGGATGACAGAATTGCTTTGTTAAACCTCAAAGCTTACTTTAATCATCCTAACAGCAAGGCTATGGGGACTTGGCAGAACAATAAT